>NW_022331712.1:0-9884 GCF_002776525.5 Piliocolobus tephrosceles | reverse complement strand
CCTCCCCTCCCCTCCCCTCCCCTCCCCTCCCCTCCCCTTTCTCTCTCTCTCTCCCTCTCTCCCTCTCTCTCCCCTCACATGGATGAAAACGGACAGGCAGCACTGGATCTAAGGTCAGGAGAGTAGATTCCGAGCTGATTTTTTTAGACAAGTCACTCAATTGCCCTGGGCCTGGGCCTGTTTCATTGTTACTGTTTTACTCCCTACTTTTTTTTATTTTGAAAGATTTTTAAACTTCAGAAAAGTTGCACTAGGACACAGTGCACTCTCCATCTCGACTCACTGATTGTTAAAACGCTGTCGCATTGGCTTTTGCTTCTCTCTCTCCACACAAATACACATGCTTTTTATATTTTGATGAATCATTTGCCAGTAAATGATTATCGTGCTGCTTCACCCGTAAATACCTCAGCATGTATCCCTGAAGAATAATAATATTTTTATACATGACAGCCATATAATTATCATTTTCAATAAGTGTAACATCAATATGATATTAAGTTCACAGCCCATGTTCAAATATTCTCAACTATCCCAGAAATGTGGTTTATAACTATTTTGTGTCCTGATCCGGGATCCCATCACAATTGCATGAGATTGCAATCCCACACTGTGTTACATTGTCATATTACTTTACTTTTCTTTTATCTAGAAGAGTCTCCACACCTTTTAATGCCTTTTTTTTTTTTAAACATCGTCATTGCATTAAGTCCTGGAACTTTTAACCTCTTCATCAGGGGGCAGATGCTGGTGTGTTTCACTGCCTGTCTTAGATAATATCCCATAATCTGAATTTACTCAATTTTTCCCCAAAGTTTAGATTAAAGTTAGCTATTTTGGGCAACAACCTTAGAGTCCAGTTGAGTGGTTCCCACCGAATCCCACCCAGAGCACCTGATGTCAGGTATTCCTGCTACAGGTGGTGCCCTGTTTGGTCCCTTGGTTAAGGTGGTGTCTGTCAGTCCCTCCTTTGTAAAGGTTAACATTACACCCTTTATGATTAGTAAATAATCTGTGGGGTGATATTCTGAGATTATGTGACTATTCTGTGTTTCTACATCCTTTTGCCCAGTGGGTTTAGCATCCCTTGCTGATCCTGGCCTGAATCAATTAGTACAATGGTGGTTGCAAAGAGAAAGTTTTGCTAAAGCTACCTTTCTTTCTACATATATTACCTGGCATTCTTCCATACAGAAAGGCATTGCCTCCTCACCTCTTTAAGGAGCACTATGGATACATGGGTTCTTTTTTTCCCAAGTATCATTATTTTTTGATGCCCAAGTCATCCCCAATTTGTCCGGGGGAGCTCCATTTTGAGTGAGAGAGTGCCCTCTGTGTTCCTGTGACATATAGTTATCAGTTTTGGGGTACCTCCTTGCTTTCTGGCAAAATAAGATCTTCCAGTCTCCTCTTGTACTTTCTAAGCCCAGACCTTGATTCCCTTTAGCAAAAATTGGTATTTAGAAACCAAGATCTGGGTGTGAGGTGTGTTCATCACTGCTGGACTGTCACTGCTCCTCAGCCCATTGATGGGACACAGCTCTGTATTTAACATGAGTGCATTCTGATGCCTCCAATTCAACACAGCAAAGTGGGTTTTTTTTCCTAATCTTTCCATAATCCACAATTCACGATTGTATCACTCTTCATTCCATTATCATTGGTTTTAATCTGTTAAATAAGTGGCTTGGATTAGATGATGCCTAGGTCAATTCTGGTCCCAATATATTTTCTGGCGGTCATCTTGCAAAGTACAGTGGCCTTCCATGAGGAGTCTTTGGATAAGCATGACAGTCAGCCCAGCAACAGGCTGACAGGAAGGTCACCATGTGGACTTCGCAATGCCAAGTCAAAAAAGGTTCCACAGGGCCTGTATGCCTCTCCTTCCTGGATTCACAGAGACACACCCAGGTCTCAGGGGCAAGGGCCAGACAGCTGAACATGGAATAAAGGTGTTAAGATTGCAATCCAACCCTCTCCACTCACTCTGCATGGCCGTTATGGTCATTCAATATTGAATGGTTTGTACACAAAATGAAATGGCAGCCAAAGGCAAGATACAGAGGAGGCTGGTTATGGTTTTGGTTTTGACAACACATCTTAAGTGTCTATTGAAAATCTTCAAATAAAACTCTGAGAACCATCATAAAATAAACAAAGCAACAGGAAATAATCAAAGTATTACTATAACATGCCCCAATTACGGTACAAATCCCTTGGGGAAGGGCTTAGGTGTGACTGTCCTTACAATGGCAGCCTCCCTCTCAACACCTCTTCCACATCCCCTGAGCTGGGGCTGGAGCCCTGAACTGCAGAAGGAGCAGGGGCTCAGCCTCAGGCTGCTTAACCAACTCCACGTGAACTCTGAGCAAGTCGCAGTGGAGGTGAGCACTTCCTTGGGCTCTGTCCAGGTTGAGATCCCATGTGTTAACCTCCCCACTGATCTGTGTGGCACTCACTCAGCCCACATTTCTTTTGCTGCGGCAGACAGCATGGCCAACCAGAACCCAGACTGTACACTCCACAGTACAGAGCCCTGCCTGGCTGCCTCTGCAACTCAACCTCATAGCCACTATGCAGCAGAAACTAAATCAGTGTTTGTGAGCTGAAGAGATTCAAGTCACCAAGACCTGCAAGCCATCCATTCTGTGCACTTCTTACCAGATCAATCATCCTGAAATATCAAAGTCTGCTCAAGACCTTTCAGCTTTCCCTAGCCCACTCAGCCTTTAGCAGAACATCCAAAGTCCTTCCTTTGCAGCCTCCCAGCCCCCTAGTTGGCTCCCACCCACTTTTTCAACTTTATGTCTTCCTGCCTTTCATAGCTTGTCCCTGCCCACCCAGAGCAGCCTCTGATTTATAGTGATGCCCTTTGCCTTCCTGCGGGCAATGATTTGTGGGGTTAATTTATTCTGGATAAAAGAAATTAGGGGAGGGGGCACACTCCCAGAGCAGGGGAATTCAAGGCCAAGGAAAAGCTACCAATCGAAGTGCAGAAACTGCATGTTCATAAATAAACTGCAGGGCTTACAAAGTAGGCCCAACATTGACATTTGTAGGGAGGTTTTGGGGGCTACAAGGGTGTAGCCTTGCTCTTGGTAACTGACTGGCCCATGCGCTCGAGGGGCTGCCCCGGTGCTGTGGGGCTGCAGACCTCCCCTGCCTCCCTGTTGGAATGTGGGTTATCATGGTGACCAAAGGGGCCAAGATGGGAGGACAACGTGGGAAGTACAAGGCGGGCTGGGCCTGGAGCTAAGAGGGTGATATGGTTTGGCTGTGTCCCCACCCAAATCTCATCTTGAATGAGATAGAGAATTATGGGCAACTCCCATAATTCCTATGTATTGTGGGGGGCACCTGGTGGAAGATAATTAAATCATGAGGCAGTTTCCCCCATACTGTTCTCGTGATAGTGAACAAGTCTCAGGAGATCTGATGGTTTTATAAGGGGAAGCTCCTTTCCCCTGGCTCTCATTCTCTCTCTTGCCTGCTGACATGTAAGACGTGCCTTTCACCTTCTGCCATGGTTGTGAGGCCTCCCCAGCCATGTGGAATTGTGAGGCCATTAAACCTCTTTTTCTTTATAAATTGCCCAGTCTCAAGTATGTCTTTAACAGCAGTGTAAAAACAGACAAATACAGAAGGTCTTTGCATACACCTCTTAGAGTGGACCTCCTTTCTCCTCTTGGAGAAAGCAGATGTTGCCTGTTCCCAGAGCTCTTTCTAGGCTTATGCCCACGCGGTTCTGCAGGACTGATATCCAATAAACTCAAGCCAGGAAGGAAGTGGTAAAAAGCAGTGGTAGTAGTGTGAGGTCAGTAAAGTGGCCGAGATTCTGCAGATGAGGCTGGTCTCTGTTCACACTGTGTGCTGTGAGCATGATGAAGGAGAAACACAACGCTTTCCACCTCTGCGCCCTACTCCATTTACTCTCTCCTGGAATTCACAGTCCCCTCTCTCTCATCCAAATCCCATTCCTGCTGCAAGCCCCAGGTCAGGGATCCCCATCCTCTCCTGAACAAGTGCACATGTTACTATGCTATAACAGGGATGCTGTCTTGAACTTGTGTTGGTACGTTCAGCAACACTTTCTTGAGTATTGCTGTGTGTAAACCATTCTGCCAGGCACTGGGGTGGATATGAAGATGCAGAGGCTGCAGACAAAACTGACACTCAAGTAGCTTATGTTTCAGAGGGAAGAGGTGTGCCTACATGTGTGTGGGGGGTGTGCGTGTCTTTGTGCAGGGTGTGCATGGTTGTGCATGTGTGCCCATCTGGCTGCCCTAACTCAAAGGTTTCCTGACCTTCATGGTCTCAAACAGCACGTGATGCTGACCACCCAGCCAAGAAAGAACACTTGTAGGGAAACCTCCTGTGCTTCCTCTGGGGGTATTGCTTTATCAGAAGAAAATCATCAATACGAAATAAGTGGCTGTGTGTACCACTGATTCCCCTCAACATGAGAAAGAGGAGAAAGCAGATGTCGCCCGTTCCCAGAGCTCTTTCTAGGCATATACCCACTGTGTTTCTGCAGGACCTCTGATAAACTCAAGCTGGGAGGGAAGTGGTAAAAAGCAGAAGTCTGCAAAAATATTGACACTTGGAAAATAGACATGCTTGGAAATGGTTTCTGGGCTGGATGGACATTGAAAAACCTGTGCAATTTCTACCTGGTCTGGGGCTAGTCTGAAAACTGATTTACAAAAGTTATTTTCTTTTTTAAGCACAGACATTACAGGGTGCCCAGGTGTCCACAAAGTGGCAGAGAGAAATGAGAAAAAATGCACAGCTAGAAAAGATGTCTAGGGCTGGGCGCGGTGGCTCATGCCTGTAATCCTAGCACTTTGGGAGGCCGAGGCAGGTAGATCACTTGAGATCAGGAGTTCAAGATCAGCCTGGATAACGTGGTGAAGCCCTGTCTCTACTAAAAATATGAAAAATTAACTGGGTGTGGTGGTGCACACCTGTAGTCCCAGCTGCTTGGGTGGCTGAGGCAGAAGAATCACTTGAACCTGGGAAGTGGAAGTTGTAGTGAGCTGAGATTGCACCACTGCACTCCAACCTGGGTGACAGAGCCAGATTCCATCTCAAAATAAAAAATAAATAAATAAAAAGATGTTCATACACTTGACATTAAAACCTAGCTCTTCCAGCCCTGGAGCCCTCATTAGTCCTCATTATTTATTTGTGTTTAGTCCGGGCAGAATCACAATAAACAAGATTCCGAGAGAGCAAAGCCAGCAATTATATAATCCTATCCATGAAGGCTAAACTACAAAATCAATGACAGCTGGTTAACGAGAAGCCAAAAATTCAGCACAGCAGTGGTTAAGCTCCACCCACTCTATCACAGACAGAGGGAGGATGTGTTCATGTTGGTTTTTCAAGCATGAGCCCTTTAAATCTCAGTCCAAGTAAAAGGAAGTACCACTTTCTCCAGAAGGCGCAGTCCTATGATTTCAGAAACGTGTTCTTCATGGCAGTAGTAGTGACTTGGGTGGCTTTCAAGAAGGATTAGGTGTATTTAAGGGCAACTGGTTGATTCTAGACTGATGTGTAAGAAGGGCCTCCTCATCCGGTGATGGAAGCTGCCATTCAGGAGAGTACTAGACAACTTTACATGATGCTTCCTGGAGATGTTAGCCATAAAATTGCCACAGTGAATGAAGCACTGCCCCACAATGACATCTCTTATGTTTTTATATCAGTGCAAACCTATTAGTTGAAGAAAAAAAATTGTTTAGTGAAGAGTTGGCATCTACAAAGCTTTTAGCCTGGTTTGAGCCTCAGCAGATATGGCTGGCACCCCAGCCCAGTGCAGACTCAGAAAAGGATTCCTGGTCCTGGTGATGTATGCACACAGGTGTGCCCCTGTATGATTCTGTGGGGTCAAGAGCAGCTTTGCCAGAGTGATGTTGTAATGTTAGCTACTTACTAGGTCTCACTGAACCCACAAAGCAGAATTCATAGCTCTTCCCATATCTCCAGCTCCTTGTTCCTGTCAGTTGGTCAGTATTTTGCTTTTGGCTCATGGATAAGAATCTTCCCCCCTAGAAACTGTAGATCCTTTCAGAGCACAGAATATGGCTCAGTGACAAAAGGGCATGCCGCAATAAAATGCAAGTAATAGGTATCTATTCAATGAAGACACACATATTACAATGGGGGGAAATACACAAAAAGTTCTTGAACTTGTCAATTCTTGGCCCATACAAACCCCAAGTCTTTCCTTCTGCAGTTAGCAAAAGATTCCTGGGACGGTGCCTTCTTGTTGAACCAGCCAGTAAGACAAGAGCCACATTCTGATATGCAGGAGTAACAACAAGAACAACTGAACAACCAAAGGAGCTGCAAAGATCAATGAGCCTAATCTGAAATGAAGAGACTCACTCAAAGGCCTGGAGAACATACCAAAAGAAGCCCTGAAAACAAAGATGCTCAGAGCAGCAGGCCCAGAAATGACATCTGAAGGCTCATCCCAGGTTATTTGCATGACGCCAATGATTACAGTAGAGAAGAGATGATGGCTGCAGAGAGGGTCTGTGCACTGATGCCCACAAGCTGAAGGTAAATTTCAAGGCTACAAATGTCCTCTGGGAACCCAGACCATCAGAACGGGCCCTGAGCGACAGGGATTCAGTGACAGAGAATTGGCAACACTGGAGACAGCAGCTCTGTCCCAGCGTCCTTGTGCATGTAAAGGCCACAACAGAACCAAAATGAACTGTGCCTCATCTCTGCTCCCAGGAGAAATACTCACTGTGGGTTTTCTAAACACCTACTTCTCAAGTCCCTGCACTCTGGTGGAGACAAGCTCTTAAGGAGAAAGGAGGCATTTAAAACGGGAGGATGAGAAGGACGCTGTACCTTGACTGTCCGTCTACCTGGTGTCTAAGCTGGCCCATGGCGGGTGGATCCAGGCCAAGAGCAATGAAGCGAAGGCGGCAAGGATGGTGTGATGGGTGGCAGTGTGTCCCGACAAAAAGATATGCTGAAGTCCTAAAGTCCTGTACCACGGAATGTGACTTTAATCAAAAACAGAGGTCATCTAGCCAAAATGAGGTTACTGTGGGGGCTATCATCCAATATGACTGGTGTTCTTATGAAAAAGGAGAAATTTGAACATAGAGGCAGACAATGGGAAGACGATGTGAAGACACAGGGAGAAGTTAGCAGATGACTGGAGAGATGTGGCCACAAGCCGAGGAGCGTCGGGGACCACCAGTAGTCCCCAGCAGCTGGAAGGGGCAGGGAAAGACCCTCCCTCAGGGCTTCCAGGAGAAGCTGACCCTTCCAACACCTTGACTGTGAACTGCTGGCCTCCAGGAGTGTGAGAGAATAAATGTCTGTTGTGTTAAGCACCCGGTTTTGGGTGCTTTGTTACAGCAGGTCTAGGAATTCAGATGGTAATGAGTCAAGGGAGGAGAGGGGAGGTCGGGACATTCCATCGACACAGATTATGGTCACAATCACACAGATTACAAAAGGAAAGGCAAGGAACAGACTCTTAGAAAGCCAAAAGCATTCCTGTTGAGATAAATAGATTAGAAATTTAATTTTAAAGGAAATGACAATGACAGAAAAATCAGCCATTAAATTTGGGGAAAGCCTGTGAGGACTCTATGGTGTAAATGGAAAATTTCAGAAAGGACTTGAGAATAACTACCACAGGGAGTAGGGAAAGGAGAGACAAGAAAATGGGGGGACAGTTTCCTTCTAATCTAAGAGGGGCTTACCCACTTAAATAAAAGACTAAATGAGAGAAAACAATGAAGTCAGTTTTGACAATAGCATGTCTATTAAAAATATTGTAAATATCAGAATTAGTGGTTAGCTGCCAATATGTTTAAACAAAGAAAGGAAATATTACCATAGAAACCAGATAAGTGAGAAACCTAAGCACAAAAATAGTTTACAATACACACTTCTGATCATATATTAAACAATCAACATGCAACATTCTGTATTAAACAATCAACATGTAACAATCTGTATTAAACAATCATTGTAACAATCTGTGGCTACAAGTCCAGACTCTAGGCAAACAATCTGAAAGTAGAAACGTAAGATTTACTTACCAAAATAAAAATTATCAGTGACACAATTAAAGAAAAAGCAAACATTGTATGAAACCAACAAGGAAAATAAAGAATCAACTCCCAAAGGCTCCTAATTCAATATAATTTTTCCCCAGTCAAATATTTCAAATAACAAATAGTCCCTATGTTATGTAAGTGGTTCCTTAATACAGGACTCATTTCATTTTATGAGTCAAAACCAGTTACTTTGCAAGGGCCATTAAAATTCCAGCCCAATTACATATAAGTACATGGATACAAAGCTGCAACAAAATATTTAATCAGCTATAACTAAACTTAGAGATTTAAGTTCTCTGGCCAGGTAGGGCCTACACAAAGACAATAGTGCGGCAGTAATTTAGGGAGAAGTACAGCACACTCTATCAGAGAAAGGGAAACAGAGCTCTTCTTTTAAGCAAGTGGATGCCAAAAGATGTGTTTAGTAAAATTCATCACTTTTTCTTTGCTAAAATTCTTAAAAAATAGGTAGAGAGGTTTTTAAAACAAAAAGCAACATTGTACGTTTTTCTGTATTATTTCAGTCATTCCTTTTAAAAATAGGAAACTTACAAGAAATCTCCTGTCACTAGTTCCAACTTAGGAATTTTGCCAATAGCGATTTGAGAGAGGGGAAAAAAATGCAAGAAATAAAAATATGGTGTCTGCAGTTAACTAAGATACTTAACTTGCTTTTGAGAGAACCCTCAGTTTTCTCAACTTGTAAATAAAGACAAAACTTCCACCTCACAGGCTGTATAAGAGATTAAAATACAATATTTGGCAAAGTACTTTTTTAAAGCTATGAGGCCCTATGTAAACAGAAGGGAAGATATTGCATACAAAAATTTCAACCATCCACCCGTTCATTCATCCATCCACCTATCCACCCATCCACCTGTTCATCCATGCAACCATGCAATCATCCACCTACCCATCTACCCACCCATCTATCTATCCATCCATTCATCCATCCATCCATGCAACCATGTAACCATCAACCCACCCATCTACCCACCCATCTATCTATCCATCAATCTATCCATTCATCCATCTACCATCCTCCTATCCATCCATGCAACCATCCACTGACCCATCTATCTATCCATGCAACTATCCATCTATCCATCCATCCACACACCCACCCACCCATGCATTTTCTACCTACCCACCTATCCATTGTGTTCCAAGCCCTACACCAAGAGGAAAACACAGGGTGAGTAAAATTGGCCAAGGTTTCTGCTTTGAGGAAGCTTCCAGTTATGTGGAGAAATTGATTAAAGAAGAATGTCACCCAAACAGATAACCCAAAACTTTGTTTAGTGCTTTGAATAAAACTGACAGGGAGCTCTGAGACACAGAAGGCTGGGATTGGGGTGAGTGACCATGCCTGAGGGTTAAAGAAAGCCTTCTTGAGGGTATTGTGTGGGGATCTGCAGGGTGTCCTGGGTCAAGGAGCAGCAGTGTGCTGAATGCTGAGGAGGCAGGCTCACTTTTACCTGACGAGGTGTGGTCTGCTTGCGGGTACAGCATGGATGGTATAGCCTTTGCCTGCCACCAGATATGTTGGCTTCCTTTCTTTCTTTCTCTTCCTCTCTTTCTTTTCTTTCTTTCTTTCTTTCTTTCTTTTCTTTTCTTTCTTTCTTTCTTTCTTTCTTTCTTTCTTTCTTTCTTTCTTTCTTTCTTTCTTTCTTTCTTTCTTTCTCTCTCTCTCTCTCTCCCCCTTCCTTCCTTCCTTCCTTCCTTCCTTCCTTCCTTCCTTCCTTCCTTCCTTCCCTCCCTCCCTCCCTCCCTCCCTCCCTCCCTCCC
>NW_022331711.1:0-1212 GCF_002776525.5 Piliocolobus tephrosceles | reverse complement strand
GAGAGAAGTCCAGTGAGAAAGGCAAATGGATGACATCAGACCCAGGGGCTGCGGCCCCCAAATGCAGCCAGGTAGATTCTGGAGTCTCTGGCAACAGTGGGCGAGAGAGAGAATGTGTTTCAGAGGAGGAAGGGGTTGTACCCCATGGAAACAATATATGGTTTTACGGTAGTGCGTCTTTCTCTAATCACTAGTTAGCGTGTTCCTGTTAATGGAAAATATTGGTGGTGTAAGTTCCCCAATGTTCTCATCTTCATGTAAATTTGTTCCCTCCCTCCCTCCCTTTCTCCCTCCCTCCCGCCCTCCCTCCCTTCATCCCTTCCTTCCTCCTTCCCTCCCTCCCTTCTTTCCTTTCTTCATTTCTTCTTTTCTTTTTCTTTCTCTCTCATGCTCTCTCTTTTTCTTTCCTTTTCGTTCTCCCTACTTTTTTGAGTCGATCACACTGTATTGAAACCCACATTATTTACCAGAATCTCTGGAGCTGCTTCTGTCTTGCAGGTGGGGGGATCGTCCAGTAGCCCTTAGCTCCTCCCAGCCCCTCCTTTGATTTGTGGGTTCCACTGGGGCAGCTGCTGAGTCTCAGTGGTTTCTAGTCTTCACCAAGGTCTGCCCACCCAGATGGTTTGTACCTGTCTTTACCACAAACCTGCACTATCTAGATTGCTGAGGCTGCTTCTCCCTAACTGATCTGCTGTTTTCCGGGGCACCCCAGGATTCGAGGTAAATGGCACAGGCCTGGAAATCTCCAACTGCTCTGACTGCAGGTTGGTGCACTTCAATGCCAAGTACTAACCACACAATAACAGGATGCCACTAAAACCTTGATACGGGGCTGCTGCAACCTAATGAAAAAAAATTAATAGACATTATTATTATTATTTATTTATTTACTTATTTTTTTTGAGATAGAGTCTCACTCTGTCGCCCAGGCTGGAGTGCAGTGGCCGGATGTCGGCTCACTGCAAGCTCTGCCTCACGGGTTTATGCCATTCTCCTGTCTCAGCGTCCCGAGTACCTGGGACTACAGGCGTTCGCCACCTCACCTGGCTCGTTTTTTTGTATTTTTTAGTAGAGATGGGGTTCACCGTGTTAGCCAGGTTGGTCTCAATCTCCTGACCTCATGATCCGCCCGCCTAGGCCTCCCGAAGTGCTGGGATTACAGGCTTGAGCCACTGCACCCGGCCAATAGGCATTATTTTTTTCGAATAGTTA
>NW_022331710.1:0-5432 GCF_002776525.5 Piliocolobus tephrosceles | reverse complement strand
GGCCTGACAATGACACGTGGTTGATGAATTGCATGGACGACGGGTTAAACCACAGCATGGACCCATGCTAGTGCCGTGATTCTGCTCACTGCACTGAGGCTGGGCTGGAGAATGTCCTTGGCCTTACAGGACACACATGAGAATGTCTAAGGACAAAAGGAGTCATGCCTGCAACTTGCTCTGAGATGGCTCAGGAAGCGCTGCAACAGTGTATATGCATATAGAAAGAGGGAACAGTGTATACACATATAGAAAGAGGGAAAAGCACAGGAGACAGAATGTGAGGAGTGGGAGGGTCTGGGTGTGTACAGGAGCTCTTTATATCACTCTTGCTGCTTTTTTTAAGTTTGAAGTCACTTCAGAACTACAACTAAAATGTTTATTATTACTTCTTTTCTAATAAATATAGAAAAACAAAATTGCTTCTTTTTTCCTATATTTATTAATGGTATTCTTTATAGTCCAAGGAAGAACTTTTCTCCTTTATCTGTATCAATCTATCCATCTCTCTATTTGTTAATCATCTATTAATCCATAGATCTAGATGACTCATGGTTTCTTATTTTATTCAATGAGTTGTAATCTGTTGCTATCATTTATTTGAATGTTTAAATTATCTCAGAGTTGTCGAGTGAGAGTCCCTTTAAGCTGCTTCCTGTGTCCTCCTGACATATCTCCATCATCTTTTTATTTTTTACAAAAAATTAAAAATTAAAAATACAGCAAAGCGCTGCCTCAGCACTGAGACCCCAGCCCCACCCAGCATGCACAGGCCTGTGAGCTCAGCTTGTTGGGAGGTCCTGGCTCATGCTTCCCAGCCTAGCATGGGCTTCCCAGCCAAGCCACAGCACCATGAAGCTACAGGCCCGCTGGTTACTAAGGATGCGCTTCACCAGTGTCCACACCCTGTACTGTTCCTTGGAGCAGAGAAACGGGGCGTGAGACAGCAGGGACTGGGGCACCTGAGGGAATGCATGGGCAGAGGCTGAGGACGAAGCACCCTCTGCTTCCCCCAGACGTGTTGCCTTACAAGGGACAGCCACGTTCCCCACCCCTCACTCTACCTGCACCTCCCTCTGCAGTGCAAGGGTGTCACTACTGTTTCCCAGCCCCCTTCTTCTGTTTCCTCCTGGGTTTTCACCATAAGCCCCCTCTCCCACATGCACACCCCCACCAGGATGGGCCTCTGAGTCTGGTACCACATTGCCAGCAACGGATAGAGGTGGGAATGGGGGTAGAAGGGGGTCAGTTCTTCATCTGGAGTAACACAGTAATCAATGGATCATAGACTCTCTGAAACCATGGCCTTTGACCTGCTCATTTTATAGAGAAGAAAGAGAGGTCCTGAAAAGGGAGCTGTCCACACTTAGAGGACTCCTTAGAAGCCAAACCCTTCCCAGAAATCCCAGGATGGAACAGAGGAGACAGAGAAAAGTCAGCCTCGATAGCAGGAGTTCAGCCAACCACTGCCAGCACGAAATCCACTGGCTTCCTGGGTGCATATGTGCCATGTCACAGCAGTGTTTTTCCAAGATTCAGGGGGGTGTGGCAGGATGGATGGACAGCTGGCTTCGTTGCTAGAACTAAAGTATACATCCATGCGCTCTGCCACGCAGCTAGCAGTGCCTCTCTCCAGAAAACGCAGAGTAGACCCCCATTGCCATTGTGCAAGGTCATAGGTCTTGCTTGGCCCATAGGATGTTAACACATGGGACAAGCACAGAGACCTTAACCCTGCATGTATGAGCGGCTGGTCCTCCTGCTCCCCTCTGAGCCTCCGTGAGAAGAACTTGGCCCAGACAGGCACCACCCCTTCAGCATGGGCCCCAGCATGAAGACACAAGCCAAGCCAGCACCAGACCCGCTGACCCCCAGCCCATGTGCAGGCGGCAGAGCATGACAGGAACAGCTTGTTGCTGTCAGTCCCTGAGATGCTAAGGTTTTTCCTAGGGAACAGCAGCTGACTAACGCATGAGTTATCCCATTTTCCATGGTGCATCTTCTCCCCTCTTGTTCCAAGTGAACCCTTGGCTGCCCCCATAACAATCTGTGTTCCATAACAAGTACTTAAGATGGTTGTTACAAAGACTAGAAACAAGAGCTTTAAATATTTTCTTCTGGTCATTCGCCTGGCTCATGCCTGTAATCCCAGCACTTTGGGGGGCAGAGGTGGAAGGATGGCTTGAGCCCAGGAGTTTGAGATCAGCCTGAACAACATAGCAAGACATTGTTTCTACTAAAAATTTTAAAAATAGTGCAGCATGGTAGTGAATGCCTCTAGTTCCAGCTACTAGAAAGGCTGAGACAGAAGGATCACTTAAGTCTGGGAGGTCAAGGCTGCAGTGAGCCGTGATTAAGCCACTGTACTCCAGCCCAGGAGGCAGAGCGAGCCCCTGTCTCCAAATAAACAAACAGTTTCTTTTTGGCAAATCCTAACAGCTGCCCATCCCTCTGAAGTTAAATGCTTCAGAGGACAGCATTTAACTCTCTCCAGACAAATGAATACCTGTGCTTTTGTCTTCCATCTGCTATCCACAGCCCTCCGCTTCCTCTGCTCTGCTCATCAAACACTGTTTGTTTTATGAATGATGTACTGCCCAATTCTAGCCTCTAAACTAAAAGCCAGTAAAGACACTTTAAACAGGATGTGTTGTAATCTTTTCTTCTGACACTTTGTAGCTATGGATATGACTTGGAGACTTTGTTCAAGGTCTCCAGGACACACAGGGAGCTGTTGTCCTCACATATCCCAAGAGACTTCTGGTGTCGCTTTAAGTGGAGTATTTTATTCTCTTCAGAGGACCTGAGCATTTAGGAGACAACAAATGGGGAAAAGAAGGTGAGTTCAATATTAAAACCAAGAAAAATAGTTGTTTACCATGATTGCAAGAACAGGAATTCCACAGCAGGGCTATTGCAGAGGAATGTTTAAAGTTCCCACTTAAAATCATGTAATGTGTAAGCCAGATCAGAGATAACAGAAATTAAAATGAAATTGCAAACCAGAAACACGCCCTTCTCGGCTCTACTTCCTTCCTTCTCTGGGCCTCCGGTGTCTAATGTCATTGGAGGGTCCCTCCACAACTGCAACTGCCTGGGATGAACAGAGATGGGCAGGAGACTCGCTTCCCACGGTTCCAGTGCCCGGGAGACCAGAGAAAAATAGCCAGAGCAGTGTGGGCGATGTGAGGTGTGCAAAACCTATCACGCCTGGAGAGAAGTGAGTGTGGGACTTCAGTCATGTCCTTCCTACCCATGGCTGGGGGTGATTGTTTAAAGGCATTCTATTCCTGATGACCTGTCTCACCCATTATCTTCCCAGTCCTGGAAATACGTATAGCCAATCTACAGCATATGTTATCTTAATGTAAATTATTGGTAAACAATTTAGAAATGGAAATGGCCTTTTTGTTCTTTAAAAACTCACTTGCAACTGCTGCTAATGGAGCATATCTTCAGGCCAACTTGAACCTATGCCACCAAGTTGCAGTTTTCACATTTGGCCCATATAACCATTCTACTTATATTAATTTTGCCTCAGTTTTTTCTTTTCTTTTCTTTTTTTTTTTTTTTTTTTTTTGAGACGGAGTCTCGCTCTGTCACCCAGGCTGGATTGCAGTGGCCGGATCTCAGCTCACTGCAAGCTCCACCTCCCGAGTTTACGCCATTCTCCTGCCTCAACCTCCCGAGTAGCTGGGACTACAGGCGCCTGCCACCTCACCCGGCTAGTTTTTTTTTTTGTATTTTTAGTAGAGACGGGGTTTCACCGTGTTAGCCAGGATGGTCTCGATCTTCTGACCTCGTGATCCGCCCGTCTCGGACTCCCAAAGTGCTGGGATTACAGGATTGAGCCACCATGCCCGGCCTTTTCTTTTCTTTTACATCCCCACCTTTGGCTTGCCAGGGGTACTGTGATCATAACTCACCATGGGGCTGAGCCGCAGCTGGAGTCGAATTCTATCACATGGAATGATCAAGTTCCAGGTTCATATTAGGTCTCAGGGCAGCCAATTCTAAGAAGTCCTGAATTCTGGAGGCCCTGTGAAGCCTCTTTCCATCCAGCTCGCAATGGAGACAAGTCTCAAAGCTTCCATAGTTTTCCTAAGCCCTTATCTTGTTCAGTTTCTTCACTCCCACAATCCAAGCTCCTCTGAGGACTTGCTTTGTCCAAGCCTAAGATTCAGACGTTTATTCAAGGACAAGCAGGAAGCCAGAGGCCAGAGAATGGAGGAGGCAGGCCAGGTGGAAAAGGTCGTGTAAAAGTGACCTCTCTCCTAGCTGGGGGCACAGCCCACTCTGAGAAGGCCCAGCCCAGCTGGCCTTTTATGAGGGCACGTATGTCTCTGCGTGTGTATGAGTGTGTCTGTGTGTGTGTCTGTGTATGTGTGTTCATGTGTATATGTGCATGTGTGTATGTATGTCTGTATGTGTGTATGCCTGCATGTGTGTGCCTGTATGTGGGTGTCTGTGTATGTGTGTGTATGTGTATACATATGTGTATGTGTGTATGTATGTGTGCATGAGTGTGTGTATGTGTATGTATGTGTGTCTGTGTGTATATGAGTGAGAATTTGTGTATGTATGTATATATGTGTGTACATGTGTATATATATGTGTATGTGTGTATGAGTGTATGTGTGCATGTGTGTAAGTATGTGTATGTGTATATGTGTGTGTCTGTGTGTGAGTGTATGTGTCTATATATGTGTGTCTGTGTGTACGTGTGTCCATGAGTGTATGAGTGTGAGTATGTATATGTGTGTGTCTGTGTGTGTACGTATTTGTGTGTATGTCTGTACGTGTATGTCTATGTGTATGTGATGGTTAATATTGGGTGTCAACTTGATTGGATTGAAGGATGCAAAGTACTGATCCTGGGTGTGTCTGTGAGGGTGTTGCCAAAGGAGATTCACATTTGAGTGGGTGGACTGGGAAAGGCAGACCCACCTTCAGTCTGGGTGGGCACCATCTAATCAGCTACCAGCGTGGCCAGAATAAAAGCAGGCAGAAGAACGTGGAAAGACTAGACTGGCTTAGCCTCCCGGCCTACATCTTTCTCCCATGCTGGATGCTTCCTGCCCTCAAACATTGGACCCAAAGTTCTTCAGCTTTGGGACCCTTGGACTTTCAGCCACAGACCAAAGTCTGCACTGTCCATTTCCCTCCTTTTGAGGTTTTGGGACTCAGACTGGCTTCCTGGCTCCTCAACTTGCAGACGGCCTATTGTGGGACCTCACCTCGTGATCATGTGAGTCCATACTCCTTAATCAACTCCCCTTTATATACACATCTAGCCTGTTAGTTCTGTCCCTCTAGAGAACCCTAATACAGTGCGTATGTATGTGGTTTGTGTACATATGCATGTATAGATGTGCGTATGTGTGTGTGTGTGTGTGTGTGTGTCTGTGTGTGGCAGGCCAGGTCTCACTAAC
>NW_022331709.1:0-3646 GCF_002776525.5 Piliocolobus tephrosceles | reverse complement strand
GGAAAGGAAAGGAAGGGAAAAGAAAAGGAAACGAAGCCCAACTAATTAGTTTAGGACCAGTCTAGGAGAAGGGAGACTGGGTTTTGGCCTAATATACACGAGCTAGGTTATTTTAATTAGGAAATAAATAATTAATTGGCCTAGAAATAGGCCTTTAGGGGGAACAGCCTGGCTTGGGAAGAACATGAGCCTTGGAGTTGGTGAGACAAGATTTCAAATGCCAGTTCTGCTGCTGATCTAACAATGCAACTGAATTGATTAGCTGCTGTTACATACAAAATCACCTCAAAATTTAGTGACTTAAAAGAAAAAGCATTTATTTAGATTATAATTCTGCAGGTCAGCAATTTGGGCCAGTGCTCCTGGTTTCCCTGGCCTCTCTCACATACCTCTGAGGCAGAATAGGGTGCGGTGGTAGAGAACCTAAGGCCAACTTCCTAGAACTAAATCTAAAGAAAAACCTCGGTTGCGGTGAGCTGAGATCGTACTACCGCACTCCAGCCTGGGTCAACCCCAAGTTTCCACACCCAAGTAACAAAATAAATGACTCCTTTTGCAAGCTTCTCCTCCCCGCTACCACGCCCGGTTTTCTGCCTGGCAGATGAAAAACTGAAAGTATCTCTGATTGGTCTCCTCCTGCAACCAATCAGGCTTGTCAAGGGGCAAGTCTTCATTTGCACTGAAGTATAACTTTGTAACTTCAGCCTCCGATTGGTCACTTTTTGCAACCAATCAGACATTGCATAGGGTGTAACTTAGCAACTGCACTTCAATCTCTGATTGGCTGTATTTACATAGCGTGTATACCAAGTAACCAATGGGAAACCTCCAAAGGGTATTTAAACCCCAGAAAATCCTGTAACCAGGCCCTTCAGCTGCTTGCTCCCACACTATGGAGTGTGGTTTTTTTGTTTTTTGTTGTTGTTGTTTTCTCTCAATAAATCTGTTTTTGTTTTGTGCATTTTGTCCAGTTCTTTGTTCAAAGCACCAAGAACCTCCGCTGGTAACACCTTAAGCTACCCACAGGTCAACTAAGTGACTCTGCTTCTGGGAGTTGGCTGGCTGTCAGCTAGGTGCCTCTGTTCTCTTCCATATGATCTCTCATCCCCAAGTGGGCTAACCTGGACTTGTTCACATGGAGAAAGCAGGGGGGGTCCTAGAAAGGGTGGAAGCGTCCAAGGCCATATTTAGGGATCTAGGTTTAGAACTGTATACTGTCATTTCTGTCACATTCTGTTCTCTAAAGCAAGTCATAAGGCCAGCCCAGATTCAAGGGGTGTTAAAACAGTTCCCACTTCTTGATATAAAGAGTGGCTGAGTCACATTGCAAAGGGAGTGGAGACAGGAATGTTGATAATTAGGGCCATAAAACTGCAATCTACCACAGTGACTTTGGCCAAGTTACCTTGCCTTTATGAGTCCTAGTTTCATTAAGTTTTTTTTGTTGTTGTTTTTGTTTCTGAGACAGAGTCTTGCTGTGTCACCTAGGCTGGAGTGCAGTGGCACAATCTTGGGCTCGTTGCAACCTCCGCCTCCTGAGTGCAAGTGATTTTCCCACCTCAGCCTCCTGAGTAGTAGAATTACAGGTGCTGCCACCATGCCCGGCTAATTTCTGTATTTTTAGTAGAGACAAGGTTTCACCATGTTGATCAGGCTGGTCTTCAACTCCTGACCTCAAGTGATGAACCTGCCTCGGCCGCACAAAGTGCTGGGATTGCAGGCCTGAGCCACCAAGCCCAGCCTATTTCATGAAGTTTTAACTGAAAATAATAGCACATATCTGAAACAATTTTAGTAAGGAATAGGAATAATATTCCTATGCCTATTACTAGTGAGCATAGCATCTGTTAGTTTATCTAAAACGTATTGGCTAAAAGCTGCAGCTATCTTATTGTTCTTGGTTCAAGTTAAGTTCTTTTCACCCTCAGGGCCTTTGCAATTGCTGTTTCTTTTTGCCTGAAATGCTCTCATTTCAGATTTTCACATGATGGGTTCTTCTCACTCAGTACTCAGCTCAACTCCCCACTTCTCATACACACCTCCCTGACCAACCTATCTAATGCCCTTACCTCCATTTTCACCTTCACCTTTTATATATTTATTGCCTTTTAACTCTTGTCAATATCTAAAAATTATATAATATATTCTTTAGCTTACTTTTTTATTTTTGAGACAGGGTCTTGCTTTGTTGCCCAGATCGTAGTGCAGTGGCATGATCCTGACTCACTGCAATCTCTGCCTCCTGGGCTCAAGCAATCCTCCCACCTCAGCCTCCCGAGTAGCTTGGACTACAAGTGTGTGCCACCATGCCTGGCTAATGTTTGCATTTTTGTAGAGACAAGGTTTCGCTATGTTGCCAAGGCTAGTCTCAAACTCCTGAGTTCAAGCAATCCTCCTACTTTGGCCTTCCAAAGTGCTGGGATCACAGGCATGAGCCACCACACCCAGCCCAGCTTATTATTTTATTGCTTGTCTCTCCCACTAAAGTGCAAGCTCTGTGAAAGGAGTAGCTTTGCCTGTTGTGTTTATTGATGTATATCCCAAAAACAAAAATGTGATTGGTACTTAGCAGGAGCGCAAAAATATTTGTTCAGTTAATTTCTTGGCTAATTGATGGATGAATAAATATGGCATTAGGTTGGGCTCTGAGGAAATGGCATATAGATTGGTTACTTTTGTAGGGGGAGAAATAGGAGGTTGAGTAAATATTTGAAGTTTGAGGTCATAACTAGGTCCAGTGAGAGGCCACAGTAGGGAATCTTAAGCAGAGAGGGGGCCCTGAATGCCTGTGAGTGACAAGTGGTACCCAAATAGGCCTTTTTCATAGTCCTGTAGACTCTGAGCCTCACTCTCCACCTTTTGCCCTTTTATTGTTTACATTATTCATTTTGACTTAGCACATTTCCTTGTAGAATTTATCCTTTGGCTATACTTTAAAAGATTTTGCCAAGCTATATGAACAAGGAATTTCATTCAATTTTTTTTTTTTTTTTTTTTTGAGATAGAGTCTCACTCTGTCATCCAGGCTGGAGTGCAGTGGCATGATCTTGGCTCACTGTAGTCTCGACCTCCTGGACTCAAATGATCCTCTTTCCTCAGCCTCCCATGCAGCTGGGACCACACATGTGCACCACCACAACTGACTAATTTTTTAATATTTTGTAGAGACAGGGTCTCACTTCATTGCCCAGGCTTGTCTTGAACTGTAAGGCTCAAGTAACCGTCCCGTCTTGGGCTCCTGAAGTGTTGGGATTACAGGCGTGAGCCACTGCACCTGGCCAAAAGGAACATTTAAGAACAAAAAAGTTCTCTTAGAAATTTAAATTGTGAAAACTCTGAATAAGAGGAGTCCTCGCAGGGCGCGGTGGCTCACGCCTGTAATCCCAGCACTTTGGGAGGCTGAGGCGGGCGGATCACGCGGTCAGGAGATCCAGACCATCCTGGCTAATACGGTGAACCCTCATCTCTACTAAAAAATACAAAAAATTAGCCGGGCATGGTGGCGGACGCCTGCAGTCCCAGCTACTCGGGAGGCTGAGGCAGGAGGATGGCGTGAATCCAGGAGGCCGAGCTTGCAGTGAGCCGAGATGGCGCCACTGCACTCCAGCCTGGGCGACAGAGCGAGACTCCGTCTCAAAAAAAAAAA
>NW_022331708.1:0-2633 GCF_002776525.5 Piliocolobus tephrosceles | reverse complement strand
ACATCACAGAGCAATTTCTCAGAAAGCCTCCTTTTGTTTTTTATCTGGGGATATTTCCCTTGTCATCATTGGCTTCAAGGCACTCCCGTAGATCCTGTTGCAGATTCCAGGAGAACGTTGTTAGCAAACTACCCCATGAGAAGAAATGTGTAGCTCTGTGAGTTGAATTCATACATCAAAAACTAGTTTCTCAGAAAGCTTCTTTCTAGTTTTATATGAGGATACTTCCTTTGTCATCATGAGCTTCAATGTGGTACCAAATATCTTCTTGTAGATTCCACAAAAACGGTGTTAGGAAACTTCAACACGAAAAGAAATGTTCAACTCTGTGAGATGAATTAACACACCATAAACCTGGTTCCCAGAAAGCTTATTTCTTGTTTTTAACTGAGGATATTTCCTTTGGCACCATATGCTTCAAACCGCTCCCTGGTATTCCATTGCAGATGCCAAGAAAACAGTGTTAGCAAAATGCTCAATGAAAAGAAGAATGTAACATTGTGAGATGAATTCACACATCACAAAGCAGTTTCTCAGAAAACCTCTTTCTAGTTTTTATGGGAAAATGTTTCCTTTGCAAGCATAGTATTCAATGTGATCCAAAATATTCCTTCTCAGATTGCGAAAAAGAGTGCTACGAAACTGCTCCCTGTAAAGAATAGAGTAACTCAGTGATATGAATTCACACATCACAAGGCTGTTTCTCAGAAAGCTTCTTTCTAGTTTTTGTCAGACAATATTTCATTTTTCACCATAGGCCTCAAAGCGATCCCAAAAATCCCATTTAAGATTCCAAGAAAAACGTGTAAATAAACTGCTCAATAAAAGCAATGGTGTAACTCTATGAGATGAGTTCACACATCACAAAGCAGTTTCTCAGAAAGCTTCTTTCTAGTTTTTATCTGAGGATATATTCGTTGTCACCATAGGCCTCAATCCACTCTCAAATATCCCTTTGCAGATTCCATGAACACAATGTTAGCATACTGCTCTATGAATAGAAGCAAGTAACTCTGTGAGATGAACTCACATATTACAAAGTAGTTTCTCAGAAAACTTCTTTCTAGTTTTTATCGGAGGATATTTCGTTTGTCGCCATAGGCTTCATTGTGAACCAAAATTTCCCTTCTCAGATTTCCCAAAAGCAGTGCAACCAAACCGCTCCATGAAGAGAATCTTGTAACTCTGAGATGAATTCACACATCACAAAACAGTTTCTCAGAAAGCTTTTCTCTAGTTGTTATCTGAGGATAATTCCTTTGTCACCATAAGCTTCCATGTGCTCCCAAGATCCTACTGCTGACTTCAGGAAAACAGTGTTAGCAACCTGTTCCACGAAAATAATGGTGAAACTCTTTGAGGTGAATTCACACATCACAAAGCAGTTTCTCAGAAAACTTCTCTCTAATATTCTTCAGAGGATATTTCCTTTTTCACAGTAGGCATAATACACTCCTAAATTTCCTCTTGCAGATTCCACGAAAACAGTGTTAGTAAACTGCTCCATGAAAAGACAGGTGTATCTCTGTGAGATGAATTCACACATTATAAAGAAGTTATTTAGAGGGCTTCTTTCTAGTTTTATCTGAGGATATATCCTTTGCCACCATAGGCTTCAATGCGCTGATAAATATCCCATTACACATACTAAGGAAACAGTGTTAGCAAACTGCTGAGTGAAAAGAACAGTGTAACCCTGTGAGATACATTCACACATCACAGAGCAATTTCTCAGAAAGCGTCTTTTTGGATTTTATCTGAGCATATTTCTCTTGTCATCATAGGCTTCAAGGCGCTCCCTAGATCCTGTTGCAGATTCCACGAGAACATTGTTAGCAAACTACTCCATGAAAATCGATGTGTAACTCTGCAACATGAATTCATATATCACAAAGCAGTTTCTCAGAAGGCTTCTTTCTAGTTTTTATATGAGGATATTTCCTTTGTCACCATGAGCTTCAATGTGCTCAAAATAACCCATCCCAAGAAAACAGTGATAGGAAACTGCTCAATGAGTAGAACAGTGTAACTCTCTGAAATGAATTCACACAGCACAAAACAGTTTCTCAGACAGCTTCTTTCTAGTTTTTATCTGAGGATAGTTCCTCTTTCACCTGAATAGGCCTCAATGCACTCATGACTATACCTTGCAGATTCCACAAAAATAGTGTTAGCAAACTGCTTAATGGAAAGAAAGATGTAACTGTGGGAGATGAATTCACACATCACAAAGCAGTTTCCGAGAAAGCTTCCTTTTGGTTTGTACCTGATCATATTTCATTTGTCACCTTAGGCTTCAATGCACACCCAAATATCCTATTGCAGATTTCACAAAAGCGATGTTAGGAAACTTCAGCATGAAAAGAAGTGTGTAATTCTGTAAGATGAATTCACACATGACAAAGAAGTTTCTCAGAAAGCTTCTTTCTTGTTTTTAATGAGGATATTTCCTTTGTCACCATACACTTCAGAGCACTCCCAAATATTCCATTGCAGATCCAAAGAAAACAGTGTTAGCAAACTGCTCTATAACAGGAACAATGTAATTTTGTGAGATGAATTCACACATCAATAAGTAGTCTCTCTGAAGGCTTCTTTCTAGTTTTTATGGGAGGATATTTCCTTTGTCACCA
>NW_022331706.1:0-5709 GCF_002776525.5 Piliocolobus tephrosceles | reverse complement strand
AGGGGAGGGACGGAGGGAGGAGAAAAGCCACACAAAAATTTTGAGTTCCTAGTCATACCATTTGAGGCTTGTGTGTCCTGTTAGGGAAACCTCCTACTTTGATGTAAAGAAGATGAGCCACAGACAAATTGTCAACTTATAGAGTGTTTAAAATATAAGTCCAAAACCTAAATATAATGGAGTCGATTTTAAATCTTTCACTGAACAAAAGTAAAAGAAACCATGAAGTGAGTATAATTTGACATTCCAAAGACAATATTCCTGCAACTGGTGTATGGGATAATTAGATGTTCGCAATAGAAATTTCAACCTGGCATGGTGGTTCAGTCTCTGCAGTAAAATCTTAATAATTTAAATCCCACTAATGCACATAAGAACTGAGCTAAACTTTACCTTTGTACCATCTATGAGGAAACAGATTGCTTAGCAAATTAAATATGAATAAGGATTTAGATGGGTTATTTAACTTACCAAGAAAGCAAAACACTCCTTAGCAGCACCACTCACATTTAATGTATTAATTAAGGTAAAAATTGGAAAATTGTGTCAGTGTATATTACTGGCTAAAACTTCACTTATTTTAAATACAGTATTGAGTAATGTAGATCACACTTCTTTATTTTAAATTAGTGAACTTTATATCCTTTTAGGCAGATTCTAGGTCTGGCTAAGGCCCGTAGGAAAGAGCATCGAATTGCTTAGTCCTGGAGTTAATACAAACGATGATTCTGTCTAGTAATTTCTTCTCAAGCTAACTTGCCGTGAGAATGGAGTCTCTGTTTTCCAACACATCTTTGAAAACAGCCTCTAAAAGGCTGACATGTGGCAACTGTCAAGCTCCCACCTGAGTTCTAGTTCCCCGGACATGGAAACTATTTTTAACCAGCTTTGCACATTTTTCACTAACAAATGATTTCTCCAGCTCCAGCATTGTGCCGCGACTCATCTGCTTCCCTAAGCACAGTCCACATGCAGGCAGTGGTTCTTGTCATAAATCCGCTGTGCCGTTTGGTCTCCTGTGTGATACTGTCTGTGACACATTAGGTGCCTTCCCTCTGCAATAATACCCTCATTCACCATGCTCAGCCACAGGGTTTGTTTGTGCTGAGCGCTGGGGTTAATTGCCCACCTGTCCTCAGAGACTGGTCAGCCCTTCTCAGACGTCTTTCATGCTGGCTGAACTTAGGGGACGACTACCCTAAGGGCAGTGCTCAAAGGGAAAGAACAAAGGGAAGGAAATGGCTGGCACTTCATTTTCTTTGGGAATGAAGGGAAGTGGATGATGTAGCCACAAGCTTAGTCACTTCCTCGAATCTGTTCAAGGATAATTGAGATGCATTAAATCTTTCTGAAAAGAATTGGGAGAGTGCTGAATTTTACCTGTTCCCTGAGTCAAAGGCATCCCTAGCAAGATAATCTCTTCCCAAAACAAACACACACATAAGAACACATCAGGTGCAAAAACATAGAAAGCGACAATATCACTAATCATCAGAGAACTGCAAATGAAAACCACAGTGAGACACCATTTCATACCCATGGGATGATGACTATCAAAAAAAAAAAATGGACGATAACAATTGGTGAGGATGTAGATAAATTGGAGCTCTTTTGCATTGCTGGTAGGAATGAAAAATGGAGCAACCACTGTGGAAAAGAGGATGGCAGTTCCTCAAAAATTAAATTCCACTTCTAGATATAAACTCAAAAACATTGAAGGCAGCATCCCAATAGATAGTTGCATCCTCATGATCATAGCACCATTACACACAATAGCCAAAAGATAGAAACAACCAACTGTGTTCAACTGATGACTAGATAAGACAAAAATATGGTACGTCCACACAGTGGAATGATATTCAGCCACATAATGGAATGGAAGTGTGATGCGTGTTACAACATGTATATTGTACATACATGTACATACATGTTAAGGACATTATGCTCTGTGAAATAAGCCAGTCACAAGAGGGCAAATACTGTATGATTCTGCTGTATGATTGTACTGTATGATTCTGCTCATATGAGATACCTAGAATAGTCAAATTCATAGGGACATAAAGTAGTAGTGGTTGCCAGGAGGTGTTGGTGGGGGGATATGGGAGTCTTTGTTTAAAGGGTACAGAGTTTCAGTTTGAGATAATGAAGAGTAATTTAGAGGTGGATCGTGGTGATGCTTTCAGAACAATTTTTTTTTCTTTTTGAGTCTCGCTCTGTCACCCAGGCTGGAGTGCAGTGGTGCAATCTCAGCTCACTGCAACCGCCGCCTCCCAGGTGCAAGCAATTCTCCTGCCTTAGTCTCCCAAAGTGCTGGGATTACAGGTGTGAGTCATCATGCCCGGCCTTGCAGAACAATTTTGATATACCTAATGCCAGTGAACTGTACACTTTAAAGTGGTTAAAATGGCATGTTTTACGATATGTATATTTTACCACACACACACACACACACAAACCCATGAAGAAGAAATGTGAGCAACGGGGCCGAGGGCTTCAGTAAGACTCATTTCTTTCGCAAAAGGGGAACTTACACAAAAAATTGCTTTTGCCTATTCCTTAAAAAGTCAAAATGGAACTTGCCCTTCATTCTTACTGGTTGAAAAATCTTTCACAGAGTATTTGGGGAATTGAATCTTATCATAAAATCAGATAAGAATGTTTAGAAATCCAGCCCATTAAAGGAAATTATACAGTTTTACAGGTCAGCTAGATAAAATGTTTTCCTTCTGTTTTCATAGTCCGTATCAACTGTTTCCCTGAGGAAGGTGGGTGCATGGAAGGAACACCTTGGGTGCCATCTCATGTGTCAAGGCTACATTGGCGGGGGTAGGGGAGCCGCTGCCAGAGGCACCAAGCAGGAGGATGACCCAACACAGAACATGCCACCACTGATGCCAAGAGAAGCAGAACAGGGCCATGCCAGGGTCAAGGTATACCTGGGCTAAGTTCAGACTTGTTAGGTGAGCACCTTGGGGCTGGGCTTGTTGTTTTTAACTAGTTGTGCCCTGCCTTCTTTGTGGCTACCTCTTGTCCATTTTATTTTTATATTTTATTTTATTTATTTTATTTTATTTTATTTTTTGGGACAGAGTCTCACTGTGTCACCCAGGCTGGAGTGCAGTGGTGTCATCTTGGCTTACTGCCATCTCTGCCTCCTGAGCTCAAGTCATCCTCCTGCCTCAGCCTTCCGAGAGGCTGGGACTGCAGGCATGCGCCACTATGTCTGGCTAATTTTTTGCATTTTTTGTGGAGATGAGGTTTCACCATGTTGCCCAGGCTGGTCTCAGACTCCTGAGCTTAAGCAATTCTCCCACCGCGGCCTCCCAAATTGCTGGGATTACAGGTGTCAGCCACTACATCTGGCCCTATTGTCCATTTTACAAAGGCCAGTCCAGTAAGTGTTTGTCAAATCAGGTTAAATAAGGTAAATTTATCTCTTTATTTTCTATAAATAATTAATGATTTTTAAAACTATGAAAGAAAATTAAACCTGCAGTAACAACTCTTGTCAAAAACCTCTGTCGTTGAAAAACCTCCATAGTAACATTAGTCAGAAAGAGAAAGCTTTGAAGTAGGATGATTCATTTCTTTTATGCTATAACTGCAGCATGTTACATAATAGGTCTAGAGCATGTTTTATCTTGTTCAAAGAACATATAGTTCTAATCTCATGATGTAAAAACACGAACCATTTCATGTATAATCACAGACCTCTCTATGGCTGTCTGTGTATTTGAGATGGAAAGTCTTTAAATTGTCATGTTTGGGCCTAAGAAACTAAGGGAATTAAAAATATATATATTGGCATGACAGCAGCTTGATAAAATTGGAGCAATTATTTTTGGTGAGTAGTATCACTGTCCTCTGTTGGGTGGTTTTTCAAGTTTTCATTATTAGGGCTCAGCAAACTTAAATGATTTTTCATCTTTGTGATGCGCAGCAGAATTTCACACTCAGCTTTCTGTCAACATCTAAATCAACATGAAGATAGGATTATTGCTTCTGCTTTCACTTGGTCCTCTAGCTCAGGGAGATTTCTGCTGTTTTTGCAGAGATTTGAATGACCAACATTGCCTAGAAAGCAAACAACTTCACAAACTTTGTTTTGTCTATGTCTTTTCTTTAAAACAACACTTTGAATAATGGTGACAGGGTATACGTTTAAATACTGGTTCTTTGAGTAAGTTTCACTGTTCTTAAAGTTATCTTCATTGTGTAACTTCCCTTCCTGAGCCTTGAAAGCCCACAAAGAATTTGCTAGGATAGAAACTACTGAGGTCTTCCATTTCTGGAAATATTGTGGATAAGCTACTCTGGACAACCTGCCTTCTGAAATAACTTGAAATGCTGGATAAGTTTTATAAAAATCACTGAAAGTGCATCACTGAGCTGGCAATAAAGTAAGAAATCCAGAGAGGCCAAACATGCAGAGATGTCAGCAAGCAGCCAAGCTGGCTCTCACCCTGGCAGCAGGGCCAAGCCCCAGCAACTTGAAGCTTCGGCTTTGACAGATGCATGGGGATACAGGGACAGAAAAGCAAAGACACCTGCCCACCCAAGGTGGCATCCTGATAACAGACTCTAATAAAGCTGGAATGCCACAGGACTATTCTCATTGTAAGGGCCTATCAGAAATAAACCTGCCTTACAGATGGAAACCACAAGGAAAAATGCCACTTCTAGCATGGGTTTGGGTGGAAGGGAGGAAAATTCTACTCCAATTGAAGTCGAAAGCTAACTCTTACAGATTTGCTGCCCAAATTCTCCCTACATGTGTTGTCCTACAAACTTCAAGCTAATAATTTATTTTAAAGCATCATGGGTTGGTAATACCCCCCGTAGCCTAGAAGAAGCCAACACAGATACTTGCTGAATGAACCAGAAGGAATTATCTATCAATCCTCAAAAAAAATTACTAATAAAACATGAACTTATAGTCACACACACACACATACACACACACACACACACAACAAAGAAGCCACCACACGCAAGAGCCAGTAGAAACAACACATAGCAAAATCAAACTCATGATAACTTTAGATTTTAGATAATTTTAGATTTAGATATGGGCATAGACTAAAAATTAAGCATGACTTAACTATTTGAAAATATAAAAGCGATCAAAGCATGAATAAAAGACAGTAAAACAAATAGAGCTAGGGAAACGAAAGAAATATTTATGCTATTTATAAAATATAGCTATATATTTATATGCCCCATATCTATTTATTTAAATTATAAATATATTTATAAATATATAAGTAAGTACAAACATATTTACAAATAAATATATATTTATTTATAAAATATAAATTAACATGTAAAGCCTGAAGGACTCACTAATAGTGGATTAGACCCAGTTTAAAAAAGAAATTAGTGCAGTGGCTCATGCCTGTAATCCAGCACTTTGGGAGCCCGAGGCGGGTGGATCACCTGAGGTCAGGAGTTCAAGACCAGCCTGGCCAACATGGTGAAACCCCATCTCTACTAAAAATATAAAAATTAGCCAGCATGGTGGCAGGCACCTGTAATCCCAGCTACTTGGGAGGCTGAGGAAGGAGAATCTCTTGAACCTGGGCGGCAGAGGTTGCTGTGAGCCAGTATCATGCCACCGCACTCCAGCCTGGGCAACAGAGCGAGACTCCATCCCCTCTCCCCATCACAAAGAAGAAGAAGAAGAAGAAGAAGAAGAAGAAGAAGAAGGAG
>NW_022331705.1:0-1011 GCF_002776525.5 Piliocolobus tephrosceles | reverse complement strand
ATTACCACTGTTATTACCACTGTTATTACCACTGTTATTACCACTGTCATTACCACTGATATCTTGTTTTTTTGTTTCTTTATATACTGATTCTACTACAGAAGCGCTTTTATCAAAAACAACTTTGTTCATATTTATTCGAATTTCTGGAATATCCATTTTATTGTTAATATTATTACTCTTATGTCCAATAATATAATTCTTATATGCATGTACAAAATTTTTTATTTTATCCAAATCTTCATTCCTATTTATTAGAATGTCATCATATATATTTGATTTTTCTAATCTTCCACTACTTTCAAAGCATTTACTTTCATTTTTAAAACTATGTTTATTATTGTTACAAGAATCTGAGAAATTGTTTTCCCCAATCTTTTTTACCTTTTTATTTATCAATAAGTTATCGTTTAAAATATTCGGTTCATTTTTGCTTACATCAAGTATATTTTCTTTATCACAACATAATATTTTTGACGTAAAACAAGAGGAATAATTAATGGATTCATCTGATGTTGGTTTATTTTTATAGCAACAACCAAAATTTTTATTATAAAATGTATTGTTAGACTTGTTTATATAACAATCATAAGGTTTTCGAATTGGTAACCCTTCTTGAGGCAAACCAAAATTACTCATCTTGTTATTGTTGTAGCGGTTGTCATTGTTGTAATTCTTGTAGCTACTGTAATTATTATTATTATTGTTCAAACTGATGTTTTCACCATTATTTGTAATAGCACCATCATGATCAAGTTTTATGTCATCAACCATTTTATCTTTGCATTTATAAAAATTCTCTTCATCAAAAGAATTAGAAAAGTTACCATCTAATGTTATATAAATATCATCCTTATTTTTAATATTATCTATGTACTTAAGCTGTTCATTAATATTTAATGAAATAATATTTGTAAAATCTCTATAATTCTTATCTTTCGGTTTATTCATTACATTACTATAAAAATAATGATAATATGGATAACTTTCTTTAGGTATTAAACTACATAC
>NW_022331704.1:0-3245 GCF_002776525.5 Piliocolobus tephrosceles | reverse complement strand
CTCTTCTGGAGGAGTATCTTTGTGGCGTTCTCTGTATTTCCTGAATTAGAATGTTGGCCTGCCTTGCTAGGTTGGGGAAGTTCTCCTGGATGATATCCTGAAGAGTGTTTTCCAACTTGGTTCCATTTTCCCCCTCACTTTCAGGCACCCCAATCAGACGTAGATTTGGTCTTTTTACATAATCCCATACTTCTTGCAGGCTTTGTTCATTTCTTTTTCTTCTTTTTTCTTTTGGTTTCTCTTCTCGCTTCATTTCATTCATTTGATCCCCAATCGCTGATACTTTTTCCTCCAGTTGATCGAGTCGGTTGCTGAAGCTTGTGCATTTGTCTCGTATTTCTTGTGTCATGGTTTTCATCTCTGTCTTTTCGTTTATGACCTTCTCTGCCTTAATTATTCTAGCTATCAATTCTTCCACTCTTTTTTCAAGATTTTTAGTTTCTTTGCACTGGGTACATAATTCCTCCTTTAGGTCTGAGAAGTTTGATGGACTGAAGCCTTCTTCTGTCATCTCATCAAAGTCATTCTCTGACCATCTTTGATCCATTGTTGGCAATGAGATGCGCTCCTTTGCAGAGGGAGATGTGCTCTTAGTTTTTGAATTTCCCGCTTTTCTGCCCTGCTTTTTCCCCATCTTTGTGGTTTTATCTGCCTCTGGTCTTTGATGATGGCGACGTACTGATAGGGTTTTGGTATATGTGTCCTTCCTGTTTGATAGTTTTCCTTCTAATAGTCAGGATCCTCAGCTGTAGGTCTGTTGGAGATTGCTTGAGGTCCACTCCAGACCCTGTTTGCCTGGGTATCAGCAGCAGAGGTTGCAGAAGATAGAATATTGCTGAACAGTGAGTGCACCTGCCTGATTTTGCTTTGGAAGCTTCCTCTCAGGGGTGTACTCCACCCTGTGAGGTGTGGGATGTCTGACTGCCCCTAGTGGGGGATGTCTCCCAGTTAGGCTACTCAGGGGTCAGGGACCCACTTGAGCCGGCAGTCTGTCTGTTCTCACATCTCAGCCTCAGTGTTGGGATATCCACTGCTCTCTTCAAAGCTGTCAGACAGAGTCATTTGCTTCTGCACAGGTTTCTGCTGCTTTTTTTGTTGTTGTTATTTAGCTGTGCCCTGTCCCCAGAGGTGGATTCTACAGAGACAGGCAGGTTTCCTTGAGCTGCTGTGAGCTCCACCCAGTTCGAGCTTCCCAGCGGCTTTGTTTACCTACTTAAGCCTCAGCAATGGCGGGCGCCCTTCCCCCGGTCTCGCTGCTGCCTTGCGGTTATATCGCAGACTTCTGTTCTAGCAATGAGGGAGGCTCTGTGGCCGTGGGACACTCCCAGCCAGGTGTGGGTAAAATCTCCTGGTGTGCGCGTTTGCTAAAAGCGCAGTATTGGGGTGGGAGTTACTGGATTTTCCAGGTCTTGTGTGTCTCAGTTCCCCTGGCTAGGAAAAGGGATTCCCTTCCCCTTGCACTTGCCTCACCCTGCTTCAGCTCTCGCTGGTCGGGCTGCAGCAGCTGACCAGCACCGATTGTCCAGCACTCCCTAGTGAGATGACCCCAGTACCTCAGTTGAAAATGCAGAGATTGGGGGGGCGGAGCAAGATCGCCGAATAGGAACAGCTCCAGTCTCCATCTCCCAGCGCGAGCGACACAGAAGACCAGTGATTTCTGCATTTTCAACTGAGGTACTGGGGTCATCTCACTCGGGAGTGCCAGACAATCCGTGCTGGGCAGCTGCTGCAGACTGACCAGCAAGAGCTGAAGCAGGGCGAGGCATCACCTCACCTGGGAAGCACAAGGGGGGAAGGGAGTCCCTTTTCCTAGCCAGGGGAACTGAGACACACAACACCTGGAAAATCGGGTAACTCCCACCCCAATACGGCGCTGTAAGCACACTGGCACACCAGGAGAATATACCCCACACCTGGCCGGGAGGGTCCCACGCCCACGGAGCCTGCCTCCTTGCTAACACAGCAGTCTGCGGCAATCTAACCGCAAGCAGCAGCGAGGCTGGGGGAGGGGCGCCCGCCATCGCTGAGGCTTAACTAGGTAAACAAAGCCGCTGGGAAGCTCGAACTGGGTGGAGCTCACAGCAGCTCAAGGAAACCTGCCTGTCTCTGTAGACTCTGCCTCTGGGGACAGGGCACAACTGAAAAATAACAGGGGAAGCAGCAGAGGCCTGTGCAGACGCGAGTGACTCTGTCTGACAGCTTTGAAGAGAGCAGTGGATCTCCCAACACGGAGGTTGAGATCTGAGAAGGGGCAGGCTGCCTGCTCAAGTGGGTCCCTGACCCCTGAGTAGCCTAACTGGGAGACATCCCCCACTAGGGGCAGTTCTGACACCCCACACCTCACAGGGTGGAGTACACCCCTGAGAGGAAGCTTCCAAAGCAAAATCAGGCAGGTGCACTCACTGTTCAGCAATATTCTATCTTCTGCAACCTCTGCTGCTGATACCCAGGCAAACAGGGTGAGGAGTGGACCTCAAGCAATCTCCAACAGACCTATAGCTGAGGGACCTGAATGTCAGAAGGAAAAGTATAAACCAGGAAGGACACCTATACCAAAACCCCATCAGTACGTCACCATCATCAAAGACCAGAGACAGATAAAACCACAAAGATGGGGAAAAAGCAGGGCAGAAAAGCTGGAAATTCAAAAACTAAGAGCGCATCTCCCCCTGCAAAGGAGCACAGCCCATCGAAAGCAACGGATCAAAGCTGGTCAGAGAATGACTTTGACGAGATGAGAGAAGAAGACTTCAGTCCATCAAACCTCTCAGAGCTAAAGGAGGAATTACGTACCCAGCACAAAGAAACTAAAAATCTTGAAAAAAGAGTGGAAGAATTGATAGCTAGACTAATTAATGCAGAGAAGGTCATAAACGAAATGACAGAGATGAAAACCATGACACGAGAAATACGTGACAAATGCACAAGCTTCAGTAACTGACTAGATCAACTGGAAGAAAGAATATCAGCGATTGAGGATCAAATGAATGAAATGAAGCGAGAAGAGAAACCAAAAGTAAAAAGAAGAAAAAGAAATGAACAAAGCCTGCAAGAAGTATGGGATTATGTAAAAAGACCAAATCTACGACTGAGTGGGGTGCCTGAAAGTGAGGGGGAAAATAGAACCAAGTTGAAAAACACTCTTCAGGATATAATCCAGGAGAACTTCCCCAAACTAGCAGGGCAGGCCAACATTCAAATTCAGGAAATACAGAGAACGCCACAAAGATACTCCTCCAGAAGAG
>NW_022331703.1:0-3375 GCF_002776525.5 Piliocolobus tephrosceles | reverse complement strand
AGTTATACAAAGAAAGGAAACTATGGATACAGGCCACAGGAGGGATGAACTTCAAAACATTACAGGAAGTGAAAGAAGTAAAACTCCACGAGGGAAGTTGGGTATGGACATATTTTGAACTGGCAGAATTTTACTGTGTTCATTGAGGTATTAGGTATTGAGTCCCTATTGACCAGCTACTGTGCTAGGTACGGCCATTAGAGAAATGAGAAGCAGACACCATCTCCATTGTGATGAGACTCACCCGATCAGCCGTTTCTGATGAACACTCAGGTACCCTGACTCTCACTGCTCACATTTGCAGGCTTTACTTAATGCCACTTAAACCTCCCTATTCCCCAAGTCTTCTTTCTTTTCTATTTTGTTTTTTAGACAGAGTCTTGCTGTGTCACCCAGGCTGGAGTGCAGTGGCACCATCTTGGCTCACTGCAACGTCCCTCTCCTGGGTTCCAGCCATTCTCCTGTGTCAGCCTCCTGAATAGCTGGGATGACAGGTGCCCACCACCACGCCTGGCTTATTTTTGTATTTTTAGTAGAGATGGGGTTTTGCCATGTTGGCCAGGCTGGTCTCGAACTCCTCCGGATCTCCAGTGATCCTCCCACTTAGGCCTCCCAAAGTGTTGGGATTACAGGCATGAGCCACCGCGCCCAGCCCTCAAGTCTCCTTTCTTTCCAACTTTTCTTATGAGGCACAGCTTTTTAAAGCAATCCCTGCCATACCCATGGCTTCAATTGTCTTCTCTATGCTCTGATGACAATAAAATTGAAATGTTGTTTTTATATAACAGCTTTATTTTACATGTCACCTCATTCACTACGATTGTAAATTCAAAGTTGCTCTAAGAAAGTAATAACTAAAAAGTTCTCATATTTTAATATGTAAATTTTAGAATATTTCCTTAATGGTTTGACTTTGTATGTGTATTTTTTAAAGCATGAGTTGTGATGTCACAGAATGGATTTAGCCTACAGAGGTTTCTATCCAACTTTCTACCAGAGAGCTCCATTTCAATGCAATACTTAAGAGTCTAAAACTATCTTTTTTTTTTTTTTTTTTTGAGACGGAGTTTCACGCTGTTGCTCAGGCTAGAGTGCAGTGGCACTATCTCGGCTCATTGCAAACTCTGCCCACCAGGTTTAAACCATTCTCCTTCCTCAGTGTCCCAAGTAGCTGGGATTACAGGCACCCATCATTGCGCCTGGCTAACTTTTGTAATTTTAATAGAAATGGGGTTTCACCATGTTGGCCAGGCTGGTCTCGAACTCCTGACGTCAAATGATCCAGCCACCTTGGCCTCCCAACATAATGTCTCTCAATTGGTTCCATTGCTTCCGTCAGCCCTTCTCTATTTGCAGAGAGACCTCACTGCAAACACATCTGATAGAGACTCCTCACCTCTGTGTGGTTCAGTGACTCTCATGTTTCCAGAATAAAATTTAAACCCAACTTAAACTCTAGTGCTGGACAGTAAACGAGCCTTTGTATTCCAGGTTCATCCACTGTCCAGCAGCGTAGCCTCAGACAACTGAACTCTAAGCCTTTGTTTGCTCATCTGCCTGAACTCACTGAGCAGTCATGGGACCTTGGGGAAGTTACTTGATTTTTCCATCTAGATTTATGCTGTAAAATGTGTAGAATGGGACTGTTTCTGAGGGTTAAATGAGTATGCCACAGTTGCAACACTGTCAGGCACATAATGCTTGCCAGATGTTGACTATTCATCTTTATCCTATGAGGACAGTGGTACCCCACTGTGGGGTTCTCAATTTTGTATAAGTAACTAATGCTTTATGACTTGTTAGTGAAAGAAATATCTGAGGCCGGGCGTGGTGGCTCACACCTGTAATCCCAGCACTTTGGGAGGCCGAGGCGGGTGGATCACCTGAGGTCAGGCGTTCAAGACCAGCCTGACCAACATGGTGAAACCCTCGTCCCTACTAAAAATACAAAAATTAGCCAGATGTGATGGCATGTGCCTGTAGTCCCAGATACTCAGGAGGCTGGTGCTGGAGAATCGCTTGAATCTGGGAGGTGGAGGTTGCAGTGAGCGGAGCTCATGCCACTGCACTCTAGCCTGGTCGACCGAGTGACACTCCATCTCAAAAGATAATAAATAAGTAAATAAAAGAAATATCTGAGTACCCCTGCCATGGAAAGAAGAAACAGGTAGAAAAGGGAGTTGGTAGGTCCTAGCATTACAGAGCTGGGAAGGATGTGTTCAGTCCCTATTTTATAGACCAGGAGGGGAAAGTGTGATGTGTCCCAGGCTTTCATTCAGGATACACAGCCATAACTCTCTACTGAGAGTGGGACCAGGGCCCTGGGCGTAGCTATGTTCAAGTGGCAGACAAGAACTAACACTTGTAGGACAGGAGAGAAGCATTTAGTTAGAAAAGCAGTCAAAAATTTGTGTATAACTACATTTGGTGAGCAAGTGAAAGCTGTCAGACTCTGAAAAACAGAAATGCTGGTGGAAATGACTTTAGTAACTGAGGTTTTCTTTCTTTCTTTTTTTTTTTCCTGAGACACCCTTGTCACCCAGGCTGGAGTGCAATGGTGCAATCTTGGCTCGCTGTGCAACCTCTGCCTCCTGGATTCAAGCAGTTATCCTGCCTCAGCCTCCCGTGTAGCTAGGATAGCAGGTGCCCGCCACCACGCTGAGCTAATGTTTTGTATTTTTAGTAGAGGTGGGATTTCACCACGTTGGCCAGGCTGGTCTCGAATTCCTGACCTCGGGTGATCCACCCCCCTCAGCCTCCCAAAGTGCTAGGATTACAGGCATGAGCCACCGTGCCCGGCTGTACCAGGGTTTTCTATTGAGTTTCTTGCCAAGGGTGACTTCCAATAACAACCCCCAACCCCCCTGCACTTTTCCCAGGACTGGAAAGCTCAGGCAGTCCAGGGTGAATAAAAGCCTGATTAGTGCAGTCAGCACAGAGGGACTGGGTGGCCACAAGGTGGGCAGCAGCAGGGATGGGCATTTTGAGGCCTTGGGTGGGGCTGTGGGGCTGGACATTGTGAGTCACTAGCCTGGCCTGGCTGTTTCCTGGTAGCCAGGTGACATAGGAAGCTTTGTGGGTTATAGGCATCAGCCAGGGCCCGCAGCCCTCAGTCGGTAGCTAGGAGGAGGAGGAGGAGGAGCTCCGACTGTGCTGTGTCCCAGCAGTTTTGTGCCTATCAGTGCTTGTGTTCATTTATCTTTCGGAGAAGGTAGCAGGTGGCGGCAGAGTAAGGGCTGAGGCCCCAGGTCTGCCTGGGGTCAGGCTGCTTTTACAAGTGCTTTGCCAGCCTCAGTAGCGTGGCTGCTACAGTATATCCCATGGGGAATATACTGACCTCTTGTGTGTGCCCCTGTGACTGGCACAGGGGGAAGG
>NW_022331702.1:0-9307 GCF_002776525.5 Piliocolobus tephrosceles | reverse complement strand
AGGAAATATCCTCATATAAAAACTAGAAAGAAGCTCTCTGAGAAACCGCTTTGTAATTTGTTAATTCATTTCACATATTTACACGAACCTTTTCATGGATCAGTTTGGTAACACTATTTTGTGGAATCTAAGAAGGGATATTTTGAATCGCACTGGAGCCTTTAGTGACTAAGGAAATGTACTCGGATAAAAACTCAAAAGAAGCTCTCTGAGAAAGTTCTTTTTGATATGTGAGTTCATTTCACTGAGTTACACCTTTCTTTTCATGGAGCAGTTTGCTAAAACTGCTTTCCTGGAATTTGCAAAGGGATATTTGGGAACGCCTTGACTCCTATGGTGAAAAATGAAACATCTTCAGATAAAAACTAGAAAGAAGCTTTATGAGAAACTGCTTTGTGATGAGTGAATTCATCACACAGAGTTACATCTTTCTTTTCGTTGAGCAGTTGGATAGCACTGTTTTGGGGAATCTGCAAAGGGATATTCGGGAGCTCATAGAGGCTGATGGTGAAAAAGGAAATATCTTCATATAAAAACTGGTGAGAAGATTTTTGAGAAACTGTTTTGTGATGTTTGCTTTCATCTCATATGATGAACCATTTTGTTGATTGAGCAATTTGGCATCACTGTTTTTATGGTGTCTGAGAAGGGATATTTTGGAATGCATTGTGGCTGATGGTGGAAAAGTAAATATGCTGCACAGATGAAAGGTAGAAAGGAGACTTCTCAGAAATTTCTTTATTATGGGTGAATTCATCTCTGAGAGGTAAAGCATACTTTTCATTGAGCAGTTTGTTAACCCCGTTTTTGTGGAATATACAAAGGGATATTCAAAGCAGAGAAGCCTGTGGTGAAAAGGAAATATCCTTAGATAAAAACTAGAAAGAAGCTTTCTGAGAGACTGTTTTGTGATGGCTGAATTTATTACTCAAGGTTAAATCTTTCTTTTCATTGAGCAGTTTGGTAACCCTGCTTTTGTGAAATCTGTAATGGGATATTTGGGAGCATATAGAGTCCTAAGGTGAAAGAAGAAAATGCGCCTGGTAAAAACTGGAGAGAAGCTTTCAGAGAAAATTCTTTGTGATTTCTGCCTTCATCTCATACAGCTAAACATTTCTCTTGTGGGAGCACTCTGGCATCACTTTTTTTTTTTTTTGGTGTCTGAGAAGGGATATTTTGTAGTACATTGAAATGTATGGTTTAAAAGAAAATATCCATATATGAAAACTAGGAAGAAGCTTTCTGACAAACTCCTTTGTGATGTGTGAATTCACTTCACTGAGTTACACTGTTCTTTTCATTGAGTAGTTTGCTAACACTGTTTTCTTAGAATCTGCAATGAGATATTTCAGAGCACATTCATGCTTATGGTGACAAATTAAATAATATCATATAAAAACCAGAAGGAATCTTTCTGAGAAACCACTTTGTGATGTGCTAACTCATGCCACAGAGTTACACGACTGTTTTCATGGAACAACTTGCTAGCAGTGTTTCTGGGGAATCAGAGAAGGGATATTTTGGATCGCATTGAATCCTATCGTGACAAAGGAAATACCCTCATGTAAAACTGGAAAGAAGCTCATTGAGAAGCCGCTTGGTGATGTGTCAGTTCATCTCACAAGTTACACCATTCTTTTCTGGAGCACTTTGCTACCACTGTTTTCATGGAATATGCAAAGGAATATCTGGGAGCACATTGAGGCCTATAGTGAAAAAGGAAATATCCTCCGATAAAAACTAGAAAGAAACTTTCTGAGAAACTGCTTTGTGATGTGTGAATTCATCTCACAGAGTTACACTGCTGTTTTCATTGAGACATTTGCTAACACTGTTTTCTTGGAATCTGCAATGAGATATTTTGGAGCACATTGTAGCTTATGGAGACAAAGGAAATACCCTCAGACAAAAACTAGAAAGAAGCATTCTGAGAAACCACTTTGAGATGTGCTAATTCATCTCACAGAGTTCACAATTCTTTTCTTGTGGTCGTTTGGTAACACTGCTTTTGGGGAATCTGAGAAGGGATATTTTGGATCGCATTGAAGTCTATGGTGACTAAGGAAACGTCCTCAGAAAATTACTAGAAATAAGCTTTCTGAGAAACTTGTTTCTGATGTGTGAATTCACCTCACAGAAATACAACTTTCTTTTCATGATGCAGTTTCCAGCACTGTTTTTGGGGAAACTGAGAAGGGATATTTTGAATTGCATTGAAGCATTTGGTGACAAAGGAAATATCCTCAAATAATAACTATAAAGAAACTTTCTGAGAAACTGCTTTGTTATGTGTGAATACATCTCACAGATTTACACTGTTCTTTTCATCAAGCAGTTTGCTAATACTGTGTTCTTGGAATCTGCAATAGGATGTTTTGGAGTGTCTAGAAGCTTATGGTGACAAAGGAGATGTTCTCATGTAAAAACTAGAAAGAAGCATGCTGAGATACAGCTTTGTGATGTGCTAATTCATTTAACAGTGTTACACGATTCTTTTTATGGAGTCGTTTGGTATCTCTGTTTTTGGGGATTCGGAGAAGGGATATTTTGGATTGCATCGAAGCCTATGGTTACTAAGGAAATATCCTCAGATAAAAACAAGAAAGAAACTGTCTGAGAAAGTTCTTTGTGATGTGTAATTTCATCTCACAGTGTTACAACTTTCTTTCCTTGGAGCAGTTTGCTAACACTCTTTTCGTGAAATCTACAAAGGGATATTGGGGAGCACATTGAGGCTGATGGTGAAAAAGGAAATATCCTCAGATAAAAACGAGAAAGAAACTTTCTGAGAAACTGCTTTGTGATGTGTGAATTCATCTCACAGAGTTACACTGTTGTTTACATTGAGCAGTTTGCTACTCCTGTTTTCTTGGAATCTGCAATGGGATATTTTGGAGTTCATTGAAGCTTATTTTGACAAAGGGAATATCTTCAGACAAAAACTAGAAGTAAAGTTTCTGAGAAACACCTTTGTGAAGTGTGAGTTCATCTCACAGAGTTACACCACTGTTTTCATGGAGAAGTTTGGTAACACTGTTTTTGGGGAATCTGAAAAGGGATATTCTGAATCACCTTGAAGCCTATGGTGACAAAGGAAATATCTTCAGATAAAAACTAGAAAGAAACTTTCTAAGAAACTTGTTTGTGATGTGTGAATTCATCTCACCAAGGTACACCATTCTTGTCATGTAGCAGTTTGCTGACTCTGTTTTTGTGGAGTCTGCAAAGGGATATTTGGGAGTACATTGAGGGCTATAGTGAAAAAGGAAATATCCTCAGGTAAAAACCAGAAAGAAATTGTCTGAGAAACTGATAAAAACTAGAAAGAAGCTTTCTAAGAAACTGTTTTCATCGAATCTGCCATATTATATTTGGGATTGAATTGAAGCCTATGCCGACAAAGGAAATTTCCTTAAATAAAAATCAAAAAGAAGCTTTCTGAGAAACCGCTTGGTGATGTGTGAACTCATCTCACAGAGTTACACTATTTTTCATTGAGCAGTTTGTGAAGACCGTTTTCTTGGAATCTGCAATGGGACATTTGGGAGACCATTGAAGTTTATGGTGACAAAGGAAATATCCTCATACAAAAACCAGAAAGAAGCTTTCTGAGAAACTGCTTTGTGACTTGTGAATTCATCTCAAAGAGCTACACAATCCTATTCGTGGATCAGTTGGGAAGCACTGTTATTAAGGAATCTGAGAAAGGATATTTTGGATCGCATACAAGCCTATGATGAGAAAGGAAATATCCTCAGATAAAAACTGAAAAGAAGCTTTCTGAGAAACTTAATGTGATGTATGAATTCATCTTACAATGTTACACTGTTCTCTTTAGGGAACAGTTTACTAACACTGTTTTCTTGGAATGTGTAATGGGATATTTCAGAGTGCATTGAATCTTATGGTGACAAGGGAAATATCCTCATATAAAAACTAGAAAGATGCTTTCTGTGAAACTGCTTTGTTATTTGTGAATTCACCTCACAGAGTTATATGTTTCTTTTTATGTGTCAGTTCGGTAGCACTGTTTTTCGGGAATCTGAGAAGGAATATTTTGGATAGCATTGAAGCCTATGGTGACAAAGGAAATATCCTCAGATAAAAACTACAAAGAAGCTGTCTGAGAAAGTTATTTGTGATATTTGAATTCATCTCAGAGAGTTACACTTTTCTTTTCATGGAGTAGTTTTCTAACACTGTTTTTGTGGAATCTGCTAAGGGATATTTTGGCGTGCATTGAGGCATACATTGAAAAGAGAAATATCCTTAGCTATAAACTAGAAAGAAACTTCTGAGAAACCTCTTTGTGATGTGTGAGCTTATCTCACAGAGTTACACCATTCTTTTCATGGAGCAGTTTGGTAGTGCTGTTTTTTGGGAATCAGAGAAGGGATATATTGGATGGAATTGAAACTTTTGGTGACAAAGGAATTATCCTCAGATAAAAACTAGAAAGGAGCCTTCTGAGAAACTTTTTTATAATGTGTGAATTCATCTCACAACGTCACACCTTTCTTTGCATGGAGCAGATTGCTAACACTGTTTTGTAGAATCTGCAAAGTGATATTTGGGAATGCATTGACGTGTATATTAAAAATGCAAATATCCTCAGATAAACACTAGAAAGAACCTTTCTGAGAAACTGCTTCATGATGTGTGAATTCAGCTGACAGGGTTACTCGTTTCTTTTCATTGAGCTATTTGCTAACTCTGTTTTCTTGGAATCTGCAATGGGATATTTAGGAGTGCCTTGAAGCTTATGGTGACAAGGGACATATCTTCAAATAAAAACTAGAATGCAGCATTCTGAGAAACTGCTTTGTGATGTGTTAATTCATCTCACAGGGCTACATGATTCTTTTCATGGAGCAGTTCAGTAGCACTGTTTTTGGGGACTCTAGAAGAGATATTCTTAATTGCATTGAAGTATATGGTGACAAAGGAAATGTCCTCAGATAAATATTAGAAAGAAGTTTTCTGAGAAACTGCTTTGTGATGTGTGAATTCATCTCACGGGATTACATTGTTCTTTATATTGAGTAGTTTAATCACACTGTTTTCATGAAATCTGCAGTAGGATATTTGGGAGTGCTTTGAAGCCAATGGTGACAAAGGAAATTTCTTCACATAAAAAACAAAAAAAAACTTTTTGAGACACTGCTTTGTGATGTGTCAATTCATGTCACAGAGGTACTCTCCTCTTTACATTGAGCAGTTCGCTAACACTGTTTTTTGGAATCACAATGAGATATTTTGGAGCACATTCAATCTTATAGTGACAAAGGAAATATCTTCAGACTTTATATAGAAAAAAGTTTTCTGAGAAACTGCTTGGTGATTTGTGAATTCATCTGACAGACTTACATGATTCTTTTCATGGAGCATTTCGGTAGCACTGTTTTTGGGAAGTCTGAGAAGGGATCTTTTGGATAGCATTGAAGCCTATGGTGACAAAGGAAATATCCTGACATAAAAACTAGAAAGAAGCTTTGTGAGAAACTTATTAGTGATGTGTGGTTTCGTCTCACAGAGTTACACCTTTCTATTCATGGAGCAGCTTGCTAACACTGTTTTCATGTAATCTGAGAAGGTATTTTTGGGAGCATATTGAGGCATATACTGAAAAGTTAAATATCCTGAGATAAAAAATAGAAAGAAGCTTTCTGAGATACTGCTTTGTGATGTATGAATATACCTCACAGAGTTACACTGTTCTTTTCATTGGGAAGTTTGCTAACACTGTTTTCTTGGAATCTGTGATGAAATATTGCAGAACACCTAGAAACTTATAGTGACAAAGGAAATATCTTCATGTAAAAACTAGAAAGAGGCATTCTGAGAAATGGCTTTGTGATGTGCTAATTCATCTCACAGGGTTACAAGATTCTTTTCATGAGGGCATTTTGATTGCACTGTTTTTGAGAAATCAGAGAAGGCATATTTTGGATTGCATTGAAGGCTATATTTACTAAGAAAATATCCTCAGATAAAAACGAGAAGGAAACTTTCTGAAAAAGTTCCTTGTGATGTGTAATTTCACCTCACAGAGTTACACCTTTCCTTCCATGGAGCAGTTTGCTAACACTGTTTCCATGAAATTTGCAATGGGATATTTGGGAGCTCATTGAGGACTATGGTGAAAAAGGAAATATACTCAGATAAAAACTAGAAAGAAGCTTTCTGAGAAACTGCTTTGTGATGTGTGAATTCATCTCACAGAGTTACATCATTCTTTTCATTGAGCAATTTCATAACACTGTGTGGAATCTGCAATAGGATATTTGGGATCGCATTGAAGTCTATGGTGACAAAGGAAATATTTTCAGATAAAAACCAAAAAGATGCAATCTGAGTTACTGCTTTGTGATGTTTGAATTTATCTCACAGAGTTATACTGTTCCTTTTATTGAGCAGTTTGCTAACACTGTTTTCTTGGAATCTACAATGAAATATTTCAGAGTGCATTGAAGCTTATAATAACAAAGGTAATTTCCTCAGACAGAAACAAGAAAGAAGCTTTCTTTTCTTTTCTTTTTTTTTTTTTTTTTGAAGAAACTGCTTTGTCATTTGTGAATTCATCTCACAGAGTTACACAATGCTTTTCATGGAGCAATTTGTTAGCACTGTTTTTGGGGAATCTGAGAAGAAATATTTTGGATCGCATTCAAGTCTATGGTGAGAAAGGAAATATCCTCAGATAAAAATTACAAAGAAGCTTTCTGAGAAACTTCTTTGTGATGTGTGAATTCATCTCAAAGTGCTACACCTTTATTTTCATGGAGTAGTATCCTAACACTCTTTTCATGGAATCTGCAATGGGATATTTGGGAGCGCATTGAGTCCTTTGGTGAAAAAGGAAATATCTTCAGATAAAAACTAGAAAGAAGCTTTCTGAGAAACTGCTTTGCGATGTGTAAATTCATCTCAGAGTGTTACAGTGTTCTCTTTGTGGAGGAGTTTGCTAACACTGTTTTCTTGGAATCTGCAATGGGATATTTCAGAGCACATTGAATCTTATGGTGAAAGGGAAATATCCTAATATAAAACTAGAAAGATGCTTTCTGAGAAACGGGTTCGTGATGTGTTAACTCATCGCACAGAGTTACACGATTCTTTATATGGAGCAGTTTGGTACAACTGTTTTTGGGGAATCTTAGAAAGGATAATTTGGAATACATTCAAGCCTAGCATGACAAAGAAAATATCCTCAGATAAAAATTAGAAAGAGCTGTCTGAGAAAGTTCTTTGTGATATGTGAATTCATCTCACATAGGTACACCTTTCTGTTCATGGAGTAGTATTCTTTTCTTTTTTTTTCTTTTTATTTATTATACTTTAAGTTCTAGGGTACATATGCATAACGTGCAGGTTTGTTACATATGTATACCTGGGCCATGTTGGTGTGCTGCACCCATCAACTCGTCAGCACCCATCAATTCATCATTTATATCAGGTATAACTCCCCAATGCAATCCCTCCCCCCAGCCCCCTCCGAATGATAGGCCCCAGTGTGTGATGTTCCCCTTCCTGAGTCCAAGTGAACTCATTGTTCAGTTCCCACCTATGAGTGAGAAAATGCGGTGTTTGGTTTTCTCTTCTTGTGATAGTTTGCTAAGAATGATGGTTTGCAGCTGCATCCATGTCTCTACAAAGGACACAAACTCATCGTCTTTTATGGCTGCATAGTATTCCATGGTGTATACGTGCCACATTTTCTTAATCCAGTCTGTCACTGATGGACATTTGGGTTGATTCCAAGTCTTTGCTATTGTGAATGGTGCCGCAATAAACATACGTGTGCATGTGTCTTTGTAGTAGCATAATTTATAAACCTTTGGGTATATACCCAGTAGTGGGATGGCTGGGTCATATGGTACATCTAGTTCTAGATCCTTGAGGAATTGCCATACTGTTTTCCATAATGGTTGAACTAGTTTACAATCCCACCAACAGTGTAAAAGTGTTCCTGTTTCTTCACATCCTCTCCAACACCTGTTGTTTCCTGATTTTTTAATGATTGCCATTCTAACTGGTGTGAGATGGTATCTCATTGTGGTTTTGATTTGCATTTCTCTGACGGTGAGTGATGATGAGCATTTTTTCATGTGTCTGTTGGCTGTATGAATGTCTTCTTTTGAGAAATGTCTGTTCATATCCTTTCCCCACTTTTTGATGGGGTTGTTTGTTTTTTTCTTGTATATTTGTTTGAGTTCTTTGTAGATTCTGGAAATTAGCCCTTTGTCAGATGAGTAGATTGCAAAAATGTTCTCCCATTCTGTAGGTTGCCTGTTCACTCTGATGGTAGTTTCTTTTGCTGTGCAGAAGCTCTTTACTTTAATGAGATCCCATGTGTCAATTTTGGCTTTTGCTGCCGTTGCTTTTGGTGTTTTAGACATGAAGTCCTTGCCCATGCCTATGTCCTGAATGCTACTACCTAGATTTTCTTCTAGGGTTTTATGGTAATAGGTCTAACATTTAAGTCTCTAATCCATCTTGAATTAATCTTCATATAAGGAGTAAGGAAAGGATCCAGTTTCAGCTTTCTACTTATGGCTAGCCAATTTTCCCAACACCATTTATTAAATAGGGAATCCTTTCCCCATGTCTTGTTTCTCTCAGGTTTGTCAAAGATCAGATGGCTGTAGATGTGTGGTATTATTTCTGAGGACTCTGTTCTGTTCCATTGGTCAATATCTCTGTTTTGGTACCAGTACCATGCTGTTTTGGTTACTGTAGCCTTGTAGTATAGTTTGAAGTCAGGTAGCGTGACTCCTCCAGCTTTGTCCTTTTGACTTAGGATAGTCTTGGCAATGCGGGCTCTTTTTTGGTTCCATATGAACTTTAAAGCAGTTTTTTCCAACTCGGTGAAGAAACTCATTGGTAGCTTGATGGGGATGGCATTGGATCTATAAATAACCTTGGGCAATATGGCCATTTTCATGATATTGATTCTTCCTATCCATGAGCATGGTATGTTCTTCCATTTGTTTGTGTCCTCTTTTATTTCACTGAGCAGTGGTTTGTAGTTCTCCTTGAAGAGGTCCTTTACATCCCTTGTAAGTTGGATTTCTAGGTATTTTATTCTCTTTGAAGCAATTGTGAATGAAAGTTCATTCCTGATTTGGCTCTCTGCTTGTCTGTTACTGGTGTATAAGAATGCTTGTGATTTTTGCACATTAATTTTGTATCCTGAGACTTTGCTGAAGTTGCTTATCAGCTTAAGAAGGTTTTGGGCTGAGACGATGGGGTTTTCTAATTATACAATCATGTGATCTGCAAACAGGGACAATTTGACTTCTTCTTT
>NW_022331701.1:0-9117 GCF_002776525.5 Piliocolobus tephrosceles | reverse complement strand
TTTATTTTGAGCCTATGTATGTCTCTGCATGTGAGATGGGTCTCCTGAAGACAGCAGACTGATGGGTCTTGACTCTTTATCCAGTTTGCCAGTCTGTGTCTTTTAATTGGAGCATTTAGTCCATTTACATTTAAGGTTAATATTGTTATGTGTGAACTTGATCCTGCCATTATGATATTCACTGGTTATTTTGCTCGTTAGTTGATGCAGTTTCTTCCTAGCCTCGATGGTCTTTACATTTTGGCATGTTTTTGCAATGGCTGGTACCGGTTGTTCCTTTCCATGTTTAGGGCTTCCTTCAGGGTCTCTTGTAAGGCAGGCCTGGTGGTGACAAAATCTCTAAGCATTTGCTTATCTGTAAAGGATTTTATTTCTCCTTCACTGATGAAACTTAGTTTGGCTGGATATGAAATTCTGGGTTGAAAATTCTTTTCTTTAAGAACGTTGAATATTGGCCCCCACTCTCTTCTGGCTTGTAGAGTTTCTGCTGAGAGATCTGCTGTTAGTCTGATGGGCTTCCCTTTGTGGGTAACCCGACCTTTCTCTCTGGCTGCCCTTAAGATTTTTTCCTTCATTTCAACTTTGGTGAACCTGGCAATTATGTGTCTTGGAGTTGCTCTTCTCGAGGAGTATCTTTGTGGCTTTCTCTGTATTTCCTGAATTTGAATGTTGGCCTGCCCTACTAGGTTGGGGAAGTTTTCCTGGATGATATCCTGAAGAGTGTTTTCCAACTTGGTTCCATTTTCCCCCTCACTTTCAGGCACCCCAATCAGATGTAGAATTGGTCTTTTTACATAATCCCATACTTCTTGCAGGCTTTGTTCATTTCTTTTTCTTCTTTTTTCTTTTGGTTTCTCTTCTTGCTTCATTTCATTCATTTGATCCTCAATTGCTGATACTCTTTCTTCCAGTTGATCGAGTCAGTTACTGAAGCTTGTGCATTTGTCACGTATTTCTTGTGTCATGGTTTCCATCTCTGTCATTTCTTTTATGACCTTCTCTGCATTAATTAGTCTGTCAATTCTTCCACTCTTTTTTCAAGATTTTTAGTTTCTTTGCACTGGGTACATAATTCCTCCTTTAGCTCTGAGAATTTTAATGGACTGAAGCCTTCTTCTCTCATATCGTCAAAGTCATTCTCTGACCAGCTTTGATCCGTTGCTGGCGATGGGCTGCGCTCCTTTGCAGGAGGAGATGCGCTCTTATTTTTTGAATTTCCAGCTTTTCTGCCCTGCTTTTTCCCCATCTTTGTGGTTTTATCTGCCTCTGGTCTTTGATGATGGTGGCGTACTGATGGGGTTTTGGTATAGGTGTCCTTCCTGTTTGATAGTTTTCCTTCTAATAGTCAGGACCCTCAGCTGTAGGTCTGTTGGAGATTGCCTGAGGTCCACTCCAGACCCTGTTTGCCTGGGTAACAGCAGCAGAGGTTGCAGAAGATACAATATTGCTGAAGAGCGAGTGTACCTGTCTGATTCTTACTTTGGAAGCTTCCTCTCAGGGGTGTACTCCACCCTGTGAGGTGTGGGGTGTCAGACTGCCCCTAGTGGGGGATGTCTCCCAGTTAGGCTACTCAGGGGTCAGGGACCCACTTGAGCAGGCAGTCTGTCCCTTCTCAGATCTCAACCTCCGTGTTGGGAGATCCACTGCTCTCTTCAAAGCTGTCAGACAGAGTCATTTGCGTCTGCACAGGTTGCTGCTTATTTTGTTGTTGTTGTTATTTAGCTGTGCCCTGTCCCCAGAGGTGGAGTCTACAGAGACAGGCAGGTTTCCTTGAGCTGCTGTGAGCTCCACCCAGTTGGAGCTTCCCAGTAGCTTTGTTTACCTACTTAAGCCTCAGCAATGGCAGGCGCCCCTCCCCCAGCCTCGCTGCTGCCTTGCGGTTAGATCGCAGACTGCTCTGTTAGCAATGAGGGAGGCTCCATGGGCGTGGGACTCTCCCGGCCAGGTGTGGGATATATTCTCCTGGTGTCCCTGTTTGCTTAAAGCACAGTATTGGGGTGGGAGTTACCCGATTTTCCAGGTGTTGTGCGTCTCAATTCCCCTGGCTAGGAAAAGGGATTCCCTTCCCCCTTGTGCTTCCCAGGTGAGGCGATGCCTCACCCTGCTTCAGCTCTCGCTGGTCAGGCTGCAGCAGCTGACCAGCACCGATTGTCCGGCACTCCCTAGTGAGATGACCCCAGTACCTCAGTTGAAAATGCAGAAATCACCGGTCTTCTGTATCGCTCGCGCTGGGAGTTGAAGACTGGAGCTGTTCCTATTCGGCCATCTTGCTCCGCCCCCCGGGAAAGAGGTATTTCTTATATCAGACCAATAGATGTGTGAGTTATCAGCAGTATTAGATATACTTTTGAAAACGGAACTTAGACCAGACCTTCATCTGGATTACAAACTGTCAAAACAAGATTTTCTAAAATAAAGTAACATATTCAATCACAATCCTCTCACTAAGTATATATAAAACATGCGTGTGTTTAACTGTTTTAATGAGAACAAAATATTTTTGTACTATAATAAAAATTTTAAGCATTTTTATTGTTTTATCTTTTAAAACGTGTATTTACAACATATGTTAACACATTAGTATGTCTGTTAGCAAGTGTGTGTAATTTATAAATACGTATATATGTTCATATAGAACACTGCCTATATGTGCCTAACACATAGGGAACTCTCAATAAATATTATGTATCTTCATCATAATGGAGGTAACATGCTCAAATTTTTCTTGTACTGATCAGGTATAGGTTCAAAAAGTTTGGCATCTATTGATTTAGCTAACAAATGATGGTGGCTTGGAAGGTGATGTGTTCTATGTCCTGGAGGTAGCATCAAAAGACTTAACTGATCATTTGAGTGTGGAATGAAGAAATAAGAGGCCCCAGTGATGACTTCTTTTCTGTGGTTTGAGACAAACAGAAATGTCATTTATGATTTTCACAGTAGATAAAGCAAGAGTTAGGATCATGAATATGAGTGCCTGCATTGCTCATTAGCTTCTCTATGCCTCACTTTTCTTCTCAGATAAAATGATAATAATCTGCCCTATATGCGTCATAGTACTGTTGAGAGAAAACTAGATGTATCATAAACATTTACTAAAACTGGCTTATAAAACAAACTTCTTAAGACTACTTTTTTTCTCCATGTGAGATGTAGACTGCTTTGTATTCTTTCAACTGACTTAATTCTATATTATCTCAAAATTGAAGGTGTTAGAAGAAAAACATAACTTTTGAGGCTTGTTCAGTATTTGATACTTTTAAAACTCAACTTTGTTATATACAAAGTATAATTATATTGAAGACGAGGATAATAGACTCCTAATTTGAATATACATGTTAGGCTTACCAAAACTGTGCATATTGAGTTTATTCAGAATAATCTTTAATTCTTAAAAAGTTATGCACACATACACAGACACACACATATAAAGTGCAAAAAAAAAATCTTTTCACAAGACAATGGTAAACAGATCATGAAGGCACAATTAAGACCAAAGAAAAACTTTGAGCACTTTTTCCAAGATTCATATATAATTGGTTCGAATACAACTTTCTTCATTACCAAAATCATCTTTAATCAATGTACTTTGTTTTCCAGAAAGTAGCCACAGTGTCAATGCTAATAGCCACCACTGGGTTAGAAAAGGTTAGAGACTCCAAACTATAATTTTTAGATATGCTTTTTCACTAATTGCATAAGCTGCATTGCTGGTCCTTCACATCCTGCTACTTACAGGGAGAAGTTTCTTTCTGTTTTTTCTCATTCTATTTCACGTAACAGAACATACATACATGTGCAGATAGGTGAAACTAAGCAGGGTTGAATTAAATGCAAGTAGTCAGGAAATAAAAATTAACATAAATAGCTCAATATATTTGCTTTTTTACCTAATATCCATATCACTACAAAATTTTCTTCCAGTCAGACAAAACTGGAAGAAAAATCTTATGTTTCTATATAACTTTCTATACAGAAATGTAACAAGTCACATAGCTTCTATTCTACCTCTTCAACTTTCCACTCTTCCTATCCTTAAATTTATTCTCCTCTCATCTCCAATGACTAGCTAGCTAAGAAAATAAACAAATTAGTTTTAAAATGTTCATGAAAGAAAATGACCCTAAAAAGACAGAGAAGAAGGCAAAGGCGTATGGAGCAGAGAAGGCATGGAAAGTCCTACATATCTAAAGACATTCAGCGCAATGTTACTTGTAATGATAAAAGTTGTGGAACAGGCACCTAGTAGATTATGACTATCATTACAATCAGTGATGGTGCAGTAACATTAAAAATGTTACTTAGAAAAACACAAAATATTAAATTACAACTATGTAAGAATATATATATATTTCTGAGACTGTGAAATAGATTATGAATAAAAATAACAAAAGGTGATGGAATTTCCCCCTGCCACAAGTTTATTATAATAAAAGTTTTAAGAACAAATCTTTAGGAAAAAAATATATATATCGTTAAATGATAATGGCATTAGCCATTCCAGTAACACATCAATGTTATTGTTAAGGAACTTCTCAAGACTCAAGATCTTAACCCAAAGGAGACACTCTGTGGCAACAGTTCTTACTCATGGAAGTACTACCCTCACCTCACCCACCAGGGGTATTTGTATGCCGTCAAAATGATCAGGGTGTATTACTAGCACATTTTTGAGCAAAGCCTATTGTGATGGTTAATTGTGTATGTCAACTTGATTGAATCACAGGGTGCTCGACTACGTAGTCAAACATTATCCTGAATGTTTTTGCATAAGAATAACATTTACATTGGTAGACTGAGTAAAGTAGACATCCCTCTAGAATGTGGGTGACCTTCATCCAATCAATTGATGACCTGAATAGAACAAAAAAGGGCAACCCTCCCTCAAGGAAGAGATTTTTTTTTTCTGCCTTCAGATTCAAACTGAAACATTTGCTCTTCCCAGTTCTCAGACCTTCAAAGTCAGACTGGAAGTGCACTATCAGCCCTCTTGGGCCTCCAGTTTGCTGACTTCCACTGCGGCTCCCTGGGACTTGCCAGCCTCCATAACAGCAGGAGTCAACTCCCTATAATAATGAGTGCCTCTGTCCCTCTCTCTCTCTCTCTGTATCTCTCTATATATGTATCTGTTTTTCTGGAGAACCCTAATACACCAAGGACACTAAACGTCCTACAATGTCAGTGGCACCCCTATGGAGAAACACTGCTCCAGTTACGTAGAAACTTTTCCTGGTAGCGGGCTGGATATAAAAAGTATGTCTTCTTACAAGTAGATGGGCCTTCTACCATTTCTCAAACTATCCCATATAAGATGACTATCTCAGAGTTTGCCCTCTTAGTTGTACAGTCATATGTAGTTAATCTAAAGTAGCCCATAAATACTTAGTAAAATAAAAAATCAATACTAAAATTTGCCTCCTTTCTTTGCACACATACATTTTTAAACAATCTGATACTGGTAGCCCATAGTTGTTTTTTATTTCTTTTCACATCATTTTAAGTTGTAAATTCTACATTGCTTAAAGATTTCTCTTTTGCTTAGAGGACTTATAAATATACATGAAGCTAAGCAAATCTTTTTCAAGATTCCCTCAAAATACAATTTTGTCAATATATAAAAGTCAAGATGCTGCTGTTGGCCAAGATGTAAATAGACCAACCTCAAATAGACTAGCTGTGAGTTCTTCCAATTCCTGTCCAAGTTGATCTCGCACTTTTGAAAGCCTCTCACATTCTTCATCTTTTAACTTCAGTTCCTAAGAGAAATTGATAATTTTATTTTGGATCTCCATAGTTGGAAGTTAGTTTCAGTAGACTATATAATCTTTACTAATAAAATTATAAAATATGAATACTGTCGCTTCCTACAATGTTCACATTGAAAATATTTATCTAGCACCTGCTATGTGGAAGACAATCAGGCAAGTCCAAAATTACAGAAAATCCCAACTAACAAATTAAAATTTCACATTTCTTTCATAAAATATTCAAAAATTAAAACTATATATTATATATAAAATATATAAAAATATATATTACAGGTGAAAATAAACAAAAAATGACTTAATTCTTTTTTCCTTTAACTTTTTGCTATACATATTTATTTCCATCAAGCAAGGAATTATGCATATTAATTTCAATACAAATTCACTTTTTTCATGTTTACTTTAAAAGCTATTTACTTACAGGTAACTTCATGTACCATACTGCAATTACCTAAAATACCTGTTAGGAGACTATACCCATTAAACAATGTAACCAGATATAAATGATGTATATTTGCATTTAAAATCAAGAAAAATGTTAAGAAAAATCACATTCTACATTTATATTCATCTCCTTAACAGGTCACATATAGATGTTTTAAAATTCCCTTATTCAGATATTAAAAATATGCAATTCTGTATGCTTAAGTAGCCCTAACCTTTCAAACACAGGGGGAAAAAAAATCTAAGCTCCTTACATATTAGTCACAATTAAACTAATAAAATAACGAGTTAGTGGTTTATTACTGTGGTGGCAGTATAGTCTTTTAATCCCCCAAAGATAATTCCTAAAAACCAGATATACCAACAGGGATATGAGAAGAGCCCAATGAAACTAAGTAAAAGAGAATCTCCATAATTCTCAGAATATTAAGAGAATGTGGATAAATTGCTCACAATGCATGATCACCAGATGTACAAAAGCAGCAAGAAATTAAAGCTACAACAGAGGTACCCTACAAAGCAACAAAACCCAAAAATCACTAAGAAATACTCCACAAGCACAGCACTCTATCTTTGCAAAAAACTTGGACAGCAAATCTAAGAAACAAATGGAGAGAAAGGAAAAGGTTTTCACAAGCTCCAAGTTGCAGGTGGGTGCAAAAACCTGTATAGTCAGTCCTATAGACAGCAAAGAGTGCTATGAAGCTCTAAACCTTCAAGCATCTTAAAGGAGTATGTAAAAAAGAGCCCTCACCAGAAGGACAGTCTCACCCTAAGGGGGAAAAACTCTGAAATCTCAAAGAAAACTGCAAGATAATGAAGACAGTGAGAAAGAAGGATCAGATATAAAGACTGAAGGGAGTCCAAAGGGAACAGTTGACAGAAAATACTATAAAGAGAAAATAAGTATCCTCTGATGCAATGCTAAGCATGTAAAGCTCTCAGAAACAGTGCGCTAGAAAAGAAAAACCTTTTTGACCAAGGATTACCTAAGAGACAAAAGGGACTACACACATATTCCAATAACAACAGAGGAGAAAGACCTTCGAATGTAAACTGATAAAGCTATCCTGATTTATTCTTTCATAGGAACCTCTTCCTAATAGTCCAGGGAAACCCAGATCATTTAAACATGGGAAACAAAAATATGTAAAGTTATCACAATAATGAAGTTAAATACAAAGCCAAGTCACCTATAAGGGAAAAAAAATTAGACTTGAACCAAATTTCAAAGGCAACATTTATGTTAGAAAACAATGAAGTAACATTTTTAAGATACTCAAAGGAAAAAATGTGAGCTGAGTATTTTATATCCAGCAAAAGCGTCCTTCAATTGTACGACCACAAAGTCATAAAGCTGTAAGACATTAGAAAATATCTCTTCTATGAGCTTGCCTGAGTGGACCACAGAATGTTTCAGATTAAAAAACAACAACAGGGGGCGGACCAAGATGGCCGAATAGGAACAGCTTCAGTCTCCATCTCCCAGCGCGAGCGACACAGAAGACGGGTGATTTCTGCATTTTCAACTGAGGTACTGGGGTCATCTCACTCGGGAGTGCCGGACAATCGGTGCTGGTCAGCTGCTGCAGCCCGACCAGCGAGAGCTGAAGCAGGGCGAGGCATCGCCTCACCTGGGAAGCGCGAGGGGAAGGGAGTCCCTTTTCTTAGCCAGGGGAACTGAGACACACAACACCTGGAAAATCGGGTAACTCCCACCCCAATACTGTGCTGTAACACCGGCACACCGGAGATTATATCCCACACCTGGCCGTGAGGGTCCCACGCACAGGGAGCCTCCCTCCTTGCTAACACAGCAGTCTGCGGCAATCTAACCGCAAGGCAGCAGCGAGGCTGGGGGAGGGGAGCCCGCCATCGCTGAGGCTTAAGTAGGTAAATAAAGCCACTGGGAAGCTCGAACTGGGTGGAGCTCACAGCAGCTCAAGGAAACCTGCCTGTCTCTGTAGACTCTGCCTCTGGGGACAGGGCTCAGCTAAAGAACCAGAGGCCTGTCCAGATGCGAACGACTGTTTGACAGCTTTGAAGAGAGCAGTGGATCTCCCAACACGGAGGTTGAGATCTGAAAAGGGGCAGTCTGCCTGCTCAAGTGGGTCCCTGACCCCTGAGTAGCCTAACTGGGAGACATCCCCCACTAGGGGCAGTCTGACACCCCACACCTCACAGGGTGGAGTACACCCCTGAGAGGAAGCTTCCAAAGCAAGAATCAGACAGGTGCACTCGCTGTTCAGCAATATTGTATCTTCTGCAACCTCTGCTGCTGTTACCCAGGCAAACAGGGTCTGGAGTGGACCTCAAGCAATCTCCAACAGACCTATAGCTGAGGGTCCTGACTGTCAGAAGGAAAACTATCAAACAGGAAGGACACCTATATCAAAACCCCATCAGTACGTCACCATCATCAAAGACCAGAGACAGATAAAACCACAAAGATGGGGAAAAAGCAGGGCAGAAAAGCTGGAAATTCAAAAAATAAGAGCGCATCTCCTCCTGCAAAGGAGCACAGCCCATCGCCAGCAATGGATCAAAGCTGGTCAGAGAATGATTTTGATGAGATGAGAGAAGAAGGCTTCAGTCCATCAAACCTCTCAGAGCTTAAGGAGGAATTATGTCCCCAGCACAAAGAAACTAAAAATCTTGAAAAAAGAGTGGAAGAATTGACAGCTAGACTAATTAATGCAGAGAAGGTCATAAACGAAATGACAGAGATGAAAACCATGACACGAGAAATACGTGACAAATGCACAAGCTTCAGTAACCGACTCGATCAACTGGAAGAAAGAGTATCAGCGATGGAGGATCAAATGAATGAAATGAAGCGAGAAGAGAAACCAAAAGAAAAAAGAAGAAAAAGAAATGAACAAAGCCTGCAAGAAGTATGGGATTATGT
>NW_022331699.1:0-3848 GCF_002776525.5 Piliocolobus tephrosceles | reverse complement strand
GAAGGAAGGAAGGAAGGAAGGAAGGAAGGGAAAAAGAAAGAACAGAAGAAAGAAAAGAGGAAGAAAGGAAGAGAGAAAGAAAAGAAAAAGAAAGGAAGGAAGGAAAGAAAGGAAAGAAAGAAAAGGAAAGAAAGAAAGAAAGAAAGAAAGAAAGAAAGAAAGAAAGAAAGAAAGAAAGAAAGAAAGAAAGAAAGAGGGAGGGAGGGAGGGAAAGGAAAGGAAAGGAAGAAAAGAAAAGAAAAGAAAAGAAAAGAAAAGAAAAGAAAAGAAAAGAAAAGAAAAGAAAAGAAAGAAAAGAAAAAAGAAAAAAGAAAAGGAAGGGAAGGGAAGGGCAAAGAAAGTATCTTAGAAAACTTCACTGTGATTGTTTATTGCTGTACAACAAATCACTCCAAAACAAGGTGGCTTAAAAGAACCACTCTCACTTTATTATGTCTTAGAGTTTCTATGAATCAGGAATTTGGAAGAGCTTGGAAGTGTGGTTTTGGTTCCAGGTCTCTCATTAGGTTACTTAGCCAGTATATAGAATTAGAACAGAACAATGCAGGGCTCAGTCAGCTAGGGACTAGAAGAGCATTTCTCACCCTCTTTATGTAGTCTCAGAACCTTTTCAAGTGACCTCTCCGTGTGGACTAGTTTTAACTTCTTAGCATGAAGCATGGCAACATAAGTGAGGCCAGACTGTTTATATGTGCTTAAAGGTTTAATAGGTCTAATAGCAAAGAAAATTGAATAAATTTTTATAATTTAGCATCAGAAATCACAGTATAGTACTTTTGCCCTAAGGTATTTGTTTAAATAAGTCACAAAATGCCTCTTAAATAGAAAGAGAGTCAAAGTCACACTGCAGGAAAAGCATATGAGATGGAAAATACTGTTGCAGTCATCTTTGGAACATACAATCTGCTGTAGCCTAGGATTAGCTTTAGACATCAACTTTAGCTTTACCACCCTTTGCGCATCCATCCCTATAGTCAGCATAATTATACCTGCATGTTATCACCAGTGCAAGAAAATTTCAGCTCGTGAAATCTTTCTGAGGAAATAATCACTAAAACCATAGAAGATTGAAAGAACTATATCCATAATCAACTGTAATAAAAGTTCATATTTCTTGAGAATTTACCATATAACCAGCTGTGCTTAGCTCATTAACTTCTCACAATTACCTATAATAAATGCATATAAGGAATTTAATATTAAAGATTATAAGTGAAAAAGCATTACTTTACGTTTCTGTAGGACATAACTAAATTTCCCTTAGTTATGTCAGACCTAGCTGACATCGCTTTTTCATAGCTGAACAGAAACAGTGAGAGAGACCTGGATACTCTAAATTCATAATTCACATAAGTCTCCTGAGGTTTTCTATTCTCTGTCTGAGGAAAGAGACAAACCTTAAGTGAACTAATTCTTATAAAAATTTCAACTTTGGACCAATGCAACTGAATTATTAATGTGTAACAAAAGAAATTAAGAACACTTTTTTGGGGGAAATTACAATCTGAAGCTTCTACGATTTTTTATAAGCAATGTCTTACCTACAAAAAAAAACTTACAAAACATGAGAAGATAGATAAATAAAAAATATACAATGCAAGGCAAAGAGAGTAAATAAGAGGAGCAGGAGAATGGAACAAAAGAAGTATTTGAAGAAATAATGGCTAAGAATTTTCCCAAACTAATGAAAACGTTATTGATCCAAGATTTGAGAAGCTCAGACAATACCAAGGATGATAATTAGAAAAAATAAAACACCCAGACACATCAAAATTCAAATGCTGAAAACCAAAGACAAAGACAAAAATCTTAAAGGCAGCCAGAGATTGATTTTTGAAAATTCAACGTTAAATCTTATGACTGACTTTTGAAGTGAAACAATGGAACCTAGAAAACAATGCAGTAATATCTGCAAAGTTTCCAAATGGGAAAGAACCTGCCAATTTATAATTTGAATTCCTTAGTATACATCTTTCCAAAATTGAGGCAGTTTAAACTTATTTTCAGGTTCCTCCCCCCAACCACCACCCAAAAGAGCTAAAAAATGTGTGCCAGTTGACTTGCACTATAAGAATTACTAATGAAGTTTTTTCAGCTTGAAATAACAGATGAAAGCATAAAGCCACAGGAAGAAAGAAGTACCAGAAATGGTAAACTTGAGAAATACAAAAGACTGTGACTTTTAAAGCAACAGTAATGAGTATGCCTTGTTGTTTTCTAACATAAGGAGAAATAAATTATATGTCCATGATATCAAAAAGCATGGATGGGCATGGTAAGTAGATAGAGTTACATATTTTCAAATTTCTAACATCATTCAGAAAATGGTAAGCATTCTAATAGAAGGGAGATTGTAATAAGTCAAGGATATATATTTTAAAATGTATCATAACCAGAAAATTATAATAAAGTATATTTATAAACCTAATAGAAGAGATAAAAATATCACTAAGAATATAGAATATATACAGGATATAATTAACCAACTGGACTTAATATTTATAAAACCCTATATCCAAGAGTTGAAGAATAGATATTATTTTGTAATACTCCATGGAACATTTAAAATAAGAGAGTAAATTAGTGTTAGAACACAAGTAGGAACAAATTTTAAAAGACTAACATTAAAAGCATGTTATGACAATAGAAATTAATTTAAAAATCAACAAAATTAAAATCAAACAGAACTATAGCTAGAAAATCCCCACATGACTGGAAATTAGGCAGCATATCAGAATATCAAAATGAAAATTAGAAAATATTTGACCTGAATATTAATCTCCATCTGCCTATCTCTTAGAAGGATATTTTTCATTGGAATCAGGGCCCACCAGGATAATCCAGGATGATCTCCTTCCCTCCAGATCCTTGACTTAATCACATCTGCAAAGGCCTTTTTTCCAAATAAGTTAACATTTGTAGGTTCTGAGAATTGGGATGCAGATACATTTTTGAGGCCACCACTCAAGCTACTAAAAACCTAACAGGATTTTGTCTTGGAAATTAATAAACTGATTCTAAAATTATATGGGCATACCTCAAATAACCAAGTCAAACTTGAGGAAGATGAACAAACTTGGCAGACTTATGTTTTCTGATACCAAGATTTACTTTAAAACTACAGTAACTAAGATAGTAGTTAGTACAAATATAGACAGAGAGATCTGTGAAATAGAATACAGAGTTCAAAAAACGCACACACAGTTTATAACAAAGGTTCAATGACAGTTTAGTAGGAAAAGGGCAATTCTTTAACTAAATGATGCTGAAGTAGTAAAGCATCCACATAGAAACAAAGAAAAAACAAACTACCTGATTTCTACCTTGCCCAGTATATAAAAATTTGACATGTGTCTTAGGTAAGGTCTCTAGACGGAGAGACTACCATCATGATTTATTCCATGAGATTTATTGATAGCGTGGTCTCCAGGAAGAAAAGAAAAGTATGGGAGAGACTGAAGCAAAATAAGGGAGAGTAAAAAACTGACAAGGATATGGTCTTAGGTAAAGTCAAGGCTTGACTTGATCCACTGTTTATGCCTCTGAAGCATATACTGTATTACCCCATTACCTTTCCCTTGTCAAGGAACCTGGCATTTTATACAGCTGTATGAATGAGTTATTTGCTGTTGTCATGGTTTGAGGGAGAGGTATAACTTCCCAAGTGAGTCTCTGAGCCATTAGCAACTAACACAGCAACTTGAGATAGATGGATGCACTGAACTGAAAAAAATAGGATCTGGTAAGGGCACTATAATACTTCTAGTAAGTATTATAGTAAGTAAGTATTGTAGTAAGATAGTAAGATAGATCACAAAAGTAAAACAATAAAATTTTTGGAAAAAAAA
>NW_022331692.1:0-1781 GCF_002776525.5 Piliocolobus tephrosceles | reverse complement strand
TATATGTTCTGTTATAGTTGTTATAGTTATAGTTGTTATAGTTATAGTTGTTATAGTTATAGTTGGTATAGTTATTATACATATTGTAATAATTGCTCATTGCAGCATATGACATGTACGTATTAGGGTTCATACTGTTACTCACTACATCCGAAGGTACATTTTCATTTATACTTGTACCGTATTGTGTACTACTTGTACTGTCATTGCTATTGCTATTGCTATTGCTATTGCTATTATTATTATTATTATTATTATTATTTTTTTTTTTTTTCGTATTTTTTTTTTTCTCCTTTTTCAAAAGTATTCATATTGTCATCTTCTTTGGTAGTATTACTTATAATGTTATTATTACCTTTAATAGAAGCATCAGTAGTAGCAGAACAGTTTAAAAGAATATTTTTTTTATTGTTATTGTAATATTGATCATAATAATATTGATAATTCATATAATTCTCAACGTTCATATTATTAGTATTATAAGCATTATAATATGGATATTGAGTGTTATATATATAATCATTTTTACTCTTAAAATTGTCATTAACTATATTTTTTTTTTTTTCATTTATTGATTGTTTATCTTCATGATTTATTTTATCGTTACTTGACTCTTTTTCATTTATTTTAGATTTGTTACTGTTTAATAATGTACTTTTTTTTGTTTTAGTAATATCTTTTTGTTCCTCTTTTGTTTTATTCATTTTTTTATTGTCACGATTTTCTTTCTCACTGTCACTGTTGAGTTTTTTTTGTTCTACTTCGTTGTTTATTTTGTCTGCGTTGTCTAATTTTTCTGACTCATTTACACCATTTGTATCGTTTATATCCTTTGTATCGTTTGTATCCTTTGTATCGTTTGTATCCTTTGTATCGTTTGTATCCTTTGTATCGTTTGTATCGTTTGTATCCTTTGCATTGTTTGTATCCTTTGCATTGTTTGTATCGTTTGTATCGTTTGTATTGTTTGTATCGTTTGTATCGTTTGTATCGTTTGTATCGTTTGTATTGTTTGTATCGTTTGTATCGTTTGTATCGTTTGTATCGTTTGTATCGTTTGTATCGTTTGTATCGTTTGTATCGTTTGTATCGTTTGTATTGTTTGTATCCTTTGTATTGTTTGTATCGTTTGTATCGGTTACACCATTTGCATCATTTGTATCGGTTACACCATTTGCATCATTTGTATCGGTTGCACCATTTGCATCATTTGTATCGGTTACACCATTTGCATCATTTGATGCGTCCGGTTTGTCCGAATTATCTAACTCACCTTTCCCCTCCAATTCAAACTCTCCATTTCCTAAATTTTTGTCTTTTTCAACCATTTTTTTTTTAGAACATTCTTTATCATTATATTCTGTTTTTTTCTTTTTACCTGTAAATGATAAAAATTCATTATCATCGCATGTGTTTTTATTTTTATTCATTTTAAAATCTTTTTCTCCTTCTTTTTTTTCTTTTTGTTCTTCTTCTTCTTCTTCTTCTTCATTATTATTATTATTATTGTTGTTATTTTTTTCTACATATTGAGAATTCAATTTACAATTTAAAAAGTCGGATGTATGGTTATTACTTTTTTTATTTGTTTCACAAATGTTTTCTTTTTCATTCTGATTTGTATTGAATTCACGCACTTGTTCCTCTTCGATAATTTTGGTTTCTTCATTAGCCTCACCCAATTCTTCGTGTTTTAGTTTCTTTGCACAGGTTTTTCCTTTTTCCTTTTCATCATTTACTTCTAAATAATTAAAAAGTCGTTTAAAATTCATAGTATAATA
>NW_022331687.1:0-2142 GCF_002776525.5 Piliocolobus tephrosceles | reverse complement strand
TTTTTTTTTTTTTTTTTTTTTTTTCATTGTTAGTTTTCTGTTTTAAGTAAAAAAGTGTTAACTTAATTATCTGATCAGTGCCATGTAAATGTTTCAGAATATTTGGTGCTTTAATTAGTTATAGATGTTGTTTTTATTTTTTTAATTGCAATGTTAATTTTGAAACACAAAATTTAAATATTATGCACAGTTACATAATTATTTTTATAAAAATATGATTTAGTAATGAGTATATGCATGTAATAAAAAATTTATCTTATACATTTAATTTGTTTTATTGAATTCAATGTATTACATTTATAAATATTTATATGTTTTATTTATACTAATTATACAGCTTATAGTTACATTTGAAAGTATAGTTTTTTTTTAAATGATGTACAGTATATTACTAAAAAAATTGTGCGTGTACATACGCATATAAATAAATATATACATATACTTAATATATTAACAAAATTAACTAAATATTTATATCATTTGTCATACATTAACTGTTTTTTTTAAAACTTAATTACATTGCAAAATTAACGTCTCATACTTGGAATATAATAAAAATATTGCCCATAAATTTCACTAAAATAATAAATAAATTTTTATGTCACTGCATTTAAAAATTATGAACTACTAGTGTAGAATAATTAGAACATATAGTATTCAAATAATTCATTAATTCAATTTTTTTGTTTGTTTTTGGCTTTAAATGTGATTTATAATTTTATTCTTTTTTTTTTTTATATGTATCATTTAAAAATAATTATATGTTTTTCTTTTTTGTTTTCTACTTAAATTAAGATAATGATAATTTAAATTTTATTTTTAGGGAGTTTAGTTGTCTTTGCAAATATAATTTAACTTTCTTAATATTATCATAAATCCTAATTGAGCCCTAATTGAGCCCTAATTGAGCCCTAATTGATCCCTAATTGAGCCCTAATTGAGCCCTAATTGAGCCCTAATTGAAACCTAATTGAAACCTAATTGAAACCTAATTGAAACCTAATTGAAACCTAATTGAACTCTAATTGAACTCTAATTGAACTCTAATTGAACTCTAATTGAACTCTAATTGAACCCTAATTGAACCCTAATTGAAACCTAATTGAACCCTAATTGAAACCTAATTGAGCCCTAATTGAAACCTAATTGAAACCTAATTGAAACCTAATTGAACCCTAATTGAAACCTAATTGAGCCCTAATTGAAACCTAATTGAAACCTAATTGAAACCTAATTGAACTCTAATTGAACTCTAATTGAACTCTAATTGAACTCTAATTGAAACCTAATTGAAACCTAATTGAAACATAATTGAAACCTAATTGAAACCTAATTGAACGCAAAGTGCGTAACAAGTTATTGGTAAGTAAACTTTACATAAACTTTAAATGAATCCATCATGATATATAAACATTCACAATAACTAACATTGCGTATTACGTAAATAAACATAAAATTAAAATATATACATATATATTAGATAAGAAAGACTTATTTTTGTTAATTTAATTTCATAAAAAGAATAATCTTAACTTGTATTTTTATCATATCATATATGAACAACCGAAAATTATTTTAATAATAAGATTATTAAAAAAAAAAAAAAAAAAAACACATTAAAAAAAACCAAGCATGGTGTAAAGCCTTATTAAAACAGTTATTATTATAATTTAAAAACGCAGAGTTTTACAATTAAAATAATTTCAAATAAGTCGCTTACACTGATTTTGTTTATTGTTTAACCTATATTTAATTTTATATATGCAACCATATGAAGAACCTACAAACTAATACGTTAAAATAAAAAAGCATTGCGCCAGTAGATTTATAAAATATGTTATTTACGCATATACACATTTGTGCACGCACAAACGTATACATATATACGTAAGTAATATATATCATATTTTTTTTTTTATATAGCTTTCTATTTAAGCATTCTTAAAAATTACAAGCATGTTTAAGTACAGTTACTCATTAGCGTATATATGTCATTACAATTTTTTTGAGTTATTTAAAATATAAACTATTCATATATGATAGACACCAAAATTTAATTTATGCTTTAAAAATTAATACGTTTCAAAATAAAAGAATACAAAACTTAGGACCATACAATATACACACAGACAAATAAACATA
>NW_022331684.1:0-1916 GCF_002776525.5 Piliocolobus tephrosceles | reverse complement strand
TACTCATAGGAATCAACAGGTACAAGAAAGAAAAATACGCTGTATACAAAAAATAAAAGATGAAGGTTTTTTTATTACTACTAATGGTTTAACAAATAATTGTATATTATACCTAGCTGTTAATCTTTTATCTCATAATTTAAAGGTATATAATAATGACTGTAACAAAAAAAAAAAATATATAATAACAACACAACCAACTGTTATTTATAAAATACCACGGACATGTTTTTCTAAAAAAATGTTTATACAAAATATGGAAATAAATGAATATAATAATATATTAGTTTGTTTAACAAACAATAATGATCTTTACATTTTTTCGTTAAAATATTTTTTTCTTTATTATTATATTAAGTTACCATATTATGATAAAGTCAAAAAGATTTTTTTAAATAGCAACTATAACAGCAGTAGTAGTAGCAGTAATAAAACGAATGAACAGCAACATATATTTATTTGTTTATGTAATAAATATATCGGATTACAATTTTCAGTTACACTTTTTCATGCGTTTAATATGATTCAAAGATATAATTTAAGCATTAATAAATGGTTACATTTGATTAGTGATTATAAATCATGTGACATTGATGAGCAAACTTTGGTGCATAAATTTTTTATAGATGAAATTTATGATTATTTAATTAGAAAAGTTACAAAAAAAAAAAAAAATTTAAAAAAAAAAATTAACTTGATACCTTTTTCGTTTGAACATCTAAACGATGATTTAACATTTTTATCCGATTTGATAACAAAAAAAGAGATTGTAACAGGACACAGTAAACAAAATGAGCAACACGAAAAAGAAACAAAAAAAAACGATGGTGCTAGTACTGATAAGAGCTTAGATATATGGGACTTTATACATACATGTGGTACTGCTAATAATGACAAAGAGCAAAATAGAACTATCACCAAGATAGGTCAAAAAAATGGACAAGAACAAGAACAAGCACAACTAAAAGAACACGAAAAAGAGCAAGAACAAGAACAAGAACAAGAACAAGAACAAGAACAAGAACAAGCACAACTAAAAGAACAAGAAAAAGAGCAAGAACAAGCACAAGCACAACTAAAAGAACAAGAAAAAGAGCAAGAACAAGCACAACTAAAAGAACAAGAAAAAGAGCAAGAACAAGCACAACTAAAAGAACAAGAACAAGCACAAGAATATGAGCGAACGAAAAAAATAATCGAAATAAAATTAAATTATGACAGTGGATCCTTAAACAATATTTTTAACTTAAATACTAACATAATAGATCAAGTTATATTATACAGTTTAAGAGAAACCAAATATGCCAAAAAAAGAGAAGAAGACATTAAAAGGGCTTTATTATATAAACAAAATATGCATTTACAAATTGAAAAATTAAAAAAAAAATATAATCAATTAGCTAAAAAAAAAAAATTTATTATAGACACTGATTTTTCTTATACAGTGTATAAAAATTTAAAACATAAAATAGAACTAATTAAAAATGTTTTTATTTATGATCAACAAATATGTGATGATCGAATAAAGTATCTTTCAAATATGTATTTACGACTAATGTTTTTTAAACAGCCGATACAGTCTTTTCATTTCGATAAAACAAAGCATATTACAACCAAGTCTATTAAAATGTACTTAAAAAATAGAAAATATCAAAAAGTAAAAAAATGTAAAAAAAAAAAAAAAATTATAAAAAAAAAAACACAAGACAATTATGACTTCCAATCAGAAATAAAAGAATGCTTAAATCAGTTTAACCAATTAAAAAAAAAAAATTTAAATAAAAAAAATATAAACAGTGAGGAAAAAATCGAAGAAATATGTTATAAAAAAAAAATCATTAAAATTTATGAAAATGTTTTAGCAAATATGGAAAAAACGATGAAAAATGAAGGATCCCAAAATCAAGAACAAAAAA
>NW_022331683.1:0-2622 GCF_002776525.5 Piliocolobus tephrosceles | reverse complement strand
TTTTTTTGTTTCCTTTTTCTTTTTCACCATCAAATATAATATAATTAAAAAAAAAGAAAAAAAAAAAAAAAAAATGAAAGTAATTATGGTATTAATTTTTTTTGTAATTTTTATATATTTATATGATATTAGAAGATACATTTTTAACAATACTGTTATGAATGTGTATGCAACTGAATATGTAGATAAAATAAATGTTAATAGTTATGGTAATCTTAATTTATATAATTGTTTTTTAATGGGAAATAAATGCACTAATGGTCTATTAAAAACTGAAGAAAAAAAAGAAGAAGAAAAAGAAGAAGAAGAAGATGAAGAAGAAGAAAAAGAAGAAGAATGTCCACATATGCCAGTTGCAGATTTGATTGGTTTGCCGCCATCTGATGCGAAAGATAGATTATATGCATCATCATATTCAGGCAATAATGATAAAGAAAAGTTACATCATGAAACTAAAAGAAATGGAGATGAATATGCATGTGGTAACCAGGATCAAAACGTGTTAACCTCTGTTGGCTATTTTGATAATAAAAATAAAATAACTAATACATATGAACATCCACAATATGAAAACATAAATAAAAAAAATGAATACCTTAATGGTATTAATGTTAAAATGGAGGATATATGTACATCAAAACTAGATTTGACACAGCATCCCTCATATGGTGCATTTTTTGTAGGTAAAAATGAATTTCCACGTTTAACAGATACATATTATGGATATACTGATGTAGAAAAGGAAGGATTTGTAGATAGTAAATGTTGGTACGAAAATATGATGTCTACAAGTTCTCGTGGAGTTTCTGAGACTATTCAAACTAATGATTATGTTCAGAATACAAATTTAAATGGCGATATGGATAATTTATATCAGAATGCATTATCTGATTTATTTACAGTTTTAAAAGAATGTGAATGTCCTAATAATGCTAATTTTCCTTGGTATTTTCCACAGGGTTGTGTGTCATTTGCAAAAATACAAAACAATCAACATGTAGAATGTAAAAGTGGAGTGCAAGTAGAATGCGTAGGTGAAATAGATACAACAGAATGTAGCGGAACTGGTGAATATGGAGAAGTCGGAGAATATCAAGAAGTCGGAGAATATCAAGAAGTCGGAGAATATGGCGAATACGGAGAATATGACAGCGACGAAGAATGTGATAAAGACAAAGAATATTACGGATACGACGGAGAAGGCGATTTTGACGCAGGCGGGAAATATGACGAAGACCAAGAAGATGACGGTGAAGATGAAAATGAAGATCAGAAAGACGACAAAAAAAAAAAACAGGAAGAATCTGATGAATCTGACGAATGTGACGAATGTGACGAATGTGACGAATGTGACGAATGTGACGAATGTGACGAATGTGACGAATGTGACGAGTGTGAAGAATGTATAGAATGTGAAGAATGTGAAGTATGTGACGATTGTGTAGAATGTGAAGATTGTGAAGACTGTAGTGATTGTGACGAGTGTATAGAATGTGAAGATTGTGAAGATTGTGAAGAATGTGAAGAATGTGAAGAATATTACGAATGTTACGAATGTTACGAATGTAAAGAATCTGACGAAGATAAAGATTATGACCAACGTGAGGATTTGGAAGAATGTGAGTATTATGACCAACGTGAGGATTTTGAACAACGTGAGGATTTTGAACAATATGAGGATTATGAAGAATGTGAGGATTTTGAACAATATGAGGATTATGAAGAATGTGAGGATTATGAAGAATGTGAGGATTATCAAGAATGTGAGGATTATCAAGAATGTGGTGATTTTGAACAATATAGTAATTATATGGGTTATGGTGAATGTTATGATGGCCCATATGAAGAATGTGACACATACGATGAAGAGATTCTAGAATTAAGTAAATACCCATGTTTGCTAAAATATCTAATGTATGATGATGGAAGATGGGGAACAGGATATGAACAAGAGTGTGTACAAGAACTAGAAGAAGAAGGACTACAATATCAAGAACACATACATTGGCAAAAAGAATTACAACAACAGCTACAACAACAACTAGAACAACAAAGACACCAGAGGTGTGGATATTATAATAGAAACGATGAGGAAGAAAAAGAAGACTGTGAAGAAGAAGAGGAAGAGTGTGTGGAAGGGGAAGAAGATGAAGAAGAGGAAGAGTGTGGGGAAGAAGAAGAAGAAGAAGAAGAGGAAGAGTGTTTGGAAGAAGAAGAAGAAGAGGAAGAGTGTGGGGAAGAGGAAGAGTGTTGGAAAGAAAGATTTAATGGAAAACATGGGGACAAAACACATTCATACAATTATTTGTTTTTGAAACATTTAAATATTGATTAGCAATGTCGAAAATAAGATGACGATGGCGATAATTTAATAAAAATTAAAATAAAAAGATTAAAGAAAACATGGACAGATTTAAAAATGAATCGTCACTATGCATGTCACTTAGAATAATATTGAACATAAGAAATAAAAATATAAATACTAATAATAAAATTATTAACCCAACTTAAGTGCACTTGATAATGGTATCTACTGTGCTTATTATACATTAAAAATTTTAAAAAAATGAATAATAATAATAATAAAAAAAAAAAAAAAAAAAAAATATATATATATATATA
>NW_022331682.1:0-2118 GCF_002776525.5 Piliocolobus tephrosceles | reverse complement strand
TACTGCTACTGGTACTGCTACTGGTACTGCTACTGGTACTGCTACTGATACTGCTAATGGTACTGCTACTGATACTGCTAATGGTACTACTACTGGAAATATAACTCAACTAGTAGCAATAACATCTAAAAATGGAGTAAATGTAAAAAACTATCACCCACGAGGTAGTAGTAGTATGAGTAAGAGAGACGATTATGTAGAACCTGTTGATGCATGTGTTAGCGATGTTGCATATATGAACGCAAATTTAGATAACGATATGTATAATAAAAAGAAAGAAAATAATAATAATAACATTATTACTACTACTATTACTACTACTACTACTACTACGAGTAATAATAATAATAATAATAGTAATAATAATAAGAGTGTTGACTTACCAAATAAAGACAAGCAATTAATAATCGATAATAGGTATAAATATAATCTTACATATGATAATAATAAAAATAGAAAAACAACAAATATGATAAATAATTATACCAAATTTAATAATATGGAACATATGTCTAAGAATAATAAAAATGTTTCTGGAAATAATCGAAGAGCAAGTTATAATATTAATATGCGAAATGGTGATGAAAATTTGGAATTAAATAAACTTACAGGTAATTATTCAACTGTTAAAAATAGTCTAATAGAAAGAGGGAAGCGTTTGTTTGGAACTAGGTCTAGTGTACATTCAGGTTTTAAGTTACAGCCCAACCATAATAAGGATAATATAAAAAATAATGATGAAAATGTGATGCTGAATGAAAGTTTTGAAAATAATATAAAACTAAGAGACGGAGAATTAGAGTTAGGAAATAATAATAAGAACGTAGACATAGAGTTTAATAATGATGTCGAAAATACAGAATATAGTATGAATCATATGTATAATAGAAATAATGATGGTATAAATCAATATGATGAAGTTCCGAAGGAGAATGTTAATGAACAGACACGTAAGAGTAATAAGAATGTTCATGAGGGTTATTGCTACGATGGTAGTGAGTATTTTGAGGGTGCACATGAGGGTGTACATGAGGGTGTACATGTGGATGGTATGACTGCAGAGGGAATGGATGCAGAGGGAATTGATGAAGAGGGAATGGATGAAGAGGGAATGAATGCAGAAGGAATAGATGAAGAGGGAATACATGAAGAGGGAATACATGAAGAAGGAATACATGAAGAAGGAATACATGAAGAGGGAACATATGAAGAGGGAACACATGAAGAGGGAATACATGAAGAGGGAATACATGAAGAAGGAATACATGAAGAAGGAATACATGAAGAGGGAATGTATGAAGAGGGAATACATGAAGAAGGAATGTATGAAGAGGGAATGTATGAAGAGGGAATGTATGAAGAAGGTGACTATGGAGAGGGAATGCATGGAGAAAATGATTATGATGAGGGAATACATGAAGAGGGTATATATGAAGAGGGCACATACGAAGCAGGTGGACGAAACCAAAACTATGTAAATGATGGTAATTACGATAACAATTATGCTAATAATTATGAATACGATGAATATGAATATATTAAAAATGAAACCAATAGAGATAATAATGAAAACCAGCATAGGATACATAATAGTAATGACGATTATTATGTGATGAGTGGAGATGAAAGGGGAAACGATTATTACCATGAAGAGGGGAATGTATATGATAATAAAGAAGAAGGTAACAATGAACAGTTAAATCACAACGAATTTGCACATAGTTCTGTTACTATGAATAATTATAACAGAGGAAAGTTTTGTACAAACGCAAGAGAAGGTATGGAAAAAAAAGAAGGAGAGGAAAAAAAAGAAGGAGAGGAAAAAAAAGAAGGAGAGGAAAAAATAGAAGGAGAGGAAAAAATAGAAGGAGAGGAAAAAATAAAAAAATGGAACGAAGAGAATGAAAAACTGAAACAGAAACTAAATGACAACTTATTAAAAAAACAAGAAACTATTAAGGATATAACTTTAAATATTATAAGAAGATGTCGAATATATTCGTTAAAACAAGTAAATAATGAAAAAAATAATATGAACAAGTTAATAAAATTATATGAACATATAAGAAATATGATTTTTAATTTTATTAACAAAATAAATAATTTAAATGATCTGAG
>NW_022331680.1:0-1371 GCF_002776525.5 Piliocolobus tephrosceles | reverse complement strand
AATTAAAAATAAAAAAAAAGCTATTAGTAAGTCAACAAGACATATAAGTAAAAAATAACGAAGCTCGTAGTTGTTTATGACATTTTGTAATATAGTAGTAGCAATAATAATAGTATTAATAGTATTTTTACTTGTTTTTATTACTATTTTTTTAAAAATTAAAAAATTTAACATTTTTAATATTAGTGGGTTAATTCGTACGGTTAAGGAAGTGTATATATTTTTATATAATTTGCTTAATACATAACTATCATATATATATTTCAAATTATATATATCTGAATTGAATGCATTATGCATTGATTTATTTTTGAATAAAATAAATTTTAAATTGTTATTTCTTTTATTTTTTTCGAAATATGTACCCATCAGGTTTAACTTTTCATCAATATAGTTGTTATTTGTATTTGTATTTGTAATTGTGTTTATAGTCGTAGTTGTATCTGCAGTTCCACGAATAGGGGCCGTGTCCAAGTCTTCTTCCATCATGGAATTTTCTATATGCATTAATTTGTTTATATACTCATAATCACTTCCTTTAATTACGTTAAATATTGTAAACGATAGTAATCTTATTATGAAACATATTACTAAAGTTAGTATCAAGTGTGTACATGCGTTTTTTTTTCTGTTTCTAACATGTGAGGTTTTGCCTTGTGTGTCTTTAACATCTAGTTTTTCTCTTTTGGTTTTGTTCATTTTAGGAAACAAAAAAAAGGCAAGCAAAAAAAAGGCAAGCAAAAAAAAGGTAAGCAAAAAAAAGGCAAGTAAAAAAAAGGCAAGCAAAAAAAAGGCAAGTAAAAAAAAGGTAAGCAAAAAAAAGGCAAGTAAAAAAAAGGCAAGCAAAAAAAAGGAAAGTAAAAAAAAGGCAAGCAAAAAAAAGGTAAGCAAAAAAAAGGAAAGTAAAAAAAAGGCAAGCAAAACAAGAACCAAGCAAAACAAGAACCAAGCAAAAAAAGAACCAAGCAAAAAAAAAAAAAGTAAAAAAAATGAAATAATGACGTAACTTAAGTTAAGCTAAGTTAAGGCTGTGTTAGGTAAAAAAACAATTAACAGAGTAAAACAAAGTAAAGTTAAACAAAATGAAGAGAGGGTCTACTCAACTTCTGAGTTGGTACTACTAACAATAAATACTTATAGGCCTGATTGTACATTTTTGATAATTATTCTATTCATGTATGATACATAGTAGAGAATAGAACAAAAAAAATAAAAAATAATAAAATAATACTAAAAAAAATAATACAAAAAAGAATAAAATAAACACTTTGTTTTAAGCGAATTTTTAAAAGCGTAACCCCATTAAGGGGAAATATGTATAAGTACGATTATGTATACGTAAAAATGTACATATATAAACATGTGTATATA
>NW_022331678.1:0-2910 GCF_002776525.5 Piliocolobus tephrosceles | reverse complement strand
TCCCATTCTGTAGGTTGCCTGTTCACTCTGATGGTAGTTTCTTTTGCTGTGCAGAAGCTCTTTAGTTTAATTAGATCCCATTTGTCAATTTTGGCTTTTGCTGCCGTTGCTTTTGGTGTTTTAGACATGAAGTCCTTGCCCATGTCTATGTCCTGAATGGTACTACCTAGATTTTCTTTTAGGGTTTTTATGGTATTAGGTCTAACATTTCAGTCTCTAATCCATCTTGAATTAATCTTCATATAAGGAGTAAGGAAAGGATCCAGTTTCAGCTTTCTACTTATGGCTAGCCAATTTTCCCAGCACCATTTATTAAATAGGGAATCCTTTCCCCATTTCTTGTTTCTCTCAGGTTTGTCAAAGATCAGATGGCTACCAAAGAGAAGAACCACATGATTATCTCAATAGATGCAGAAAAGGCTTTTGACAAAATTCAACAGCCCTTCATGCTAAAAACGCTCAATAAATTCGGTGTTGATGAACGTACCTCAAAATAATAAGAGCTATTTATGACAAACCCACAGCTAATATCATACTGAATGGGCAAAAACTGGGAAAAATTCCCTTTTAAAACTGGCACAAGACAGGGATGCCCTCTCTCACCACTCCTATTCAACATAGTGTTGGAAGTTCTGGCTAGGGCAATCAGGCAAGAGAAAGAAATCAAGGGTATTCAGTTAGGAAAAGAAGAAGTCAAATTGTCCCTGTTTGCAGATGACATGATTGTATATTTAGAAAACCCCATCGTCTCAGCCCAAAATCTCCTTAAGCTGATAAGCAACTTCAGCAAAGTCTCAGGATACAAAATTAATGTGCAAAAATCACAAACATTCTTATACACCAGTAACAGACAAGCAGAGAGCCAAATCAGGAATGAACTTCCATTCACAATTGCTCTAAAGAGAATAAAATACCTAGGAATCCAACTTACAAGGGATGTAAAGGACCTCTTCAAGGAGAACTACAAACCACTGCTCAGTGAAATCAAAGAGGACACAAACAAATGGAAGAACATACCATGCTCATGGATAGGAAGAATCAATATCGTGAAAATGGCCATACTGCCCAAGGTTATTTATAGATTCAATGCCATCCCCATCAAGCTACCAATGAGTTTCTTCACAGCATTGGAAAAAACTGCTTTGAAGTTCATATGGAACCTAAAAAGAGCCCGCATTGCCAAGACAATCCTAAGTCAAAAGGACAAAGCTGGAGGTGTCACGCTACCTGACTTCAAACTATACTACAAGGCTACAGTAACCAAAACAGCATGGTACTGGTACCAAAACAGAGATATAGACCAATAGAACAGAACAGAGTCCTCAGAAATAATACCACACATCTACAGCCATCTGAATAATTGCATTTTAAATGCTTTCCGCAGTGAACCCTTGAATGACTGGATAATAAAATGGCAAGAGACAGTCAGATTTCTGTGACCGATGTATGAGGGAGCATGCATGTAGGTCAGTGATGCTGAAGGTGGGTGTAAGATGCCTGTGTTAAGCATGATCCCTGTCTTCCTGTTAGTCTTCATGAGCTACTGTGTGTAATTAGATTGAAGGCACATATGATAGAATCACCTCTAACCATATAATAGGTTACAGGTTTCTGCCTTGAGACATCAGATGATACGATTTAAAGTTCAAAGACCATACCATCCTAATTCGTAAGTAGTCGACATAAGTATTTTTTACACATATTTTCCAATTTGCTGATGGTTAATTAGAAGAGCTTCTGAATTTGAAGGAAGCACTCCATATTTAGGGAAGAAATTACCTAAATGTTTTTACTCTACACTGCTGAACCATTTCATTAGAACATTTACATTGAAAAATAGTTTTTAGTCTATTTCCAGGAGCCTACTGAAGAAGACTCAACTGTATTCTTAGGAAGGTTACAGTCTTTTTTTTTGTCTAGAATTAATTTCTTTTTTTATTATTGTACTATAAGTTCTAGGGTACATGTGCACAACGTGCAGGTTTGATACACAGGTATCCATGTGCAATGTTGCTTTGTTGCACCCATGAACTCGTCATTTACATCAGGTATTTCTCCTAATGCTATCCCTAACCCAGATCCCCCACCCCCTTACAGGCCCTGGTGTGTGATGTTCCCCGCCCTGTGTCCAAGTGATCTCATTGTTCAATTCCTACCTATGAGTGAGAACATGCGGTGGTTGGTTTTCTGTTCTTGGGATAGTTTGCTGAGAATGATGATTTCCAGCTGCATCCATGTCCCTACAAAGGACACAAACTCATCGTTTTTTGTGACTGCATAGAATTCTGTAGTGTATATGTGCCACATTTTCTTAATCCAGTCTGTCACTGATGGACATTTAGGTTAATTCCAAGTCTTTGCTATTGTGAATAGTGCCACAATAAACATATGTGTGCATGTGTCTTTATAGCAGCATGACTTATAATGCTTTGGGTATATACCCAGTAATGGGATGGCTGGGTCAAATGGTATTTCTAGTTCTAGATCCTTGAGGAATCGCCACACTGTTTTCCACAATGGTTGAACTAGTTTACAGTCCCACCAACAGTGTAAAAGTGTTCCTATTTCTCCACAGCCTCTCCAGCACCTGTTGTTTCCTGATTTTTTAATGATTGCCATTCTAACTGGTGTGAGATGGTATCACATTAGGGTTTTGATTTGCATTTCTCTGATGGCCAATGATGATGAGCATTTTTTCATGTGTCTGTTGACTGTATGAATGTCTTCTTTTGAGAAGTGTCTGTTCATATCCTTTGACCACTTTTTGATGGGGTTGTTTGTTTTTTTCTTGCAAATTTGTTTGAGTTGTTTTTAGGTTCTGGATATTAGCCCTTTGTCAGATGAGTAGATTGCAAAAAGTTTTTCCCATTCTGTAGGTTGCCTGTTCACTCTGATGGTAGTTTCTTTTGC
>NW_022331677.1:0-2910 GCF_002776525.5 Piliocolobus tephrosceles | reverse complement strand
GCAAAAGAAACTACCATCAGAGTGAACAGGCAACCTACAGAATGGGAAAAACTTTTTGCAATCTACTCATCTGACAAAGGGCTAATATCCAGAACCTAAAAACAACTCAAACAAATTTGCAAGAAAAAAACAAACAACCCCATCAAAAAGTGGTCAAAGGATATGAACAGACACTTCTCAAAAGAAGACATTCATACAGTCAACAGACACATGAAAAAATGCTCATCATCATTGGCCATCAGAGAAATGCAAATCAAAACCCTAATGTGATACCATCTCACACCAGTTAGAATGGCAATCATTAAAAAATCAGGAAACAACAGGTGCTGGAGAGGCTGTGGAGAAATAGGAACACTTTTACACTGTTGGTGGGACTGTAAACTAGTTCAACCATTGTGGAAAACAGTGTGGCGATTCCTCAAGGATCTAGAACTAGAAATACCATTTGACCCAGCCATCCCATTACTGGGTATATACCCAAAGCATTATAAGTCATGCTGCTATAAAGACACATGCACACATATGTTTATTGTGGCACTATTCACAATAGCAAAGACTTGGAATTAACCTAAATGTCCATCAGTGACAGACTGGATTAAGAAAATGTGGCACATATACACTACAGAATTCTATGCAGTCACAAAAAACGATGAGTTTGTGTCCTTTGTAGGGACATGGATGCAGCTGGAAATCATCATTCTCAGCAAACTATCCCAAGAACAGAAAACCAACCACCGCATGTTCTCACTCATAGGTAGGAATTGAACAATGAGATCACTTGGACACAGGGCGGGGAACATCACACACCAGGGCCTGTAAGGGGGTGGGGGATCTGGGTTAGGGATAGCATTAGGAGAAATACCTGATGTAAATGACGAGTTCATGGGTGCAACAAAGCAACATTGCACATGGATACCTGTGTATCAAACCTGCACGTTGTGCACATGTACCCTAGAACTTATAGTACAATAATAAAAAAAGAAATTAATTCTAGACAAAAAAAAAGACTGTAACCTTCCTAAGAATACAGTTGAGTCTTCTTCAGTAGGCTCCTGGAAATAGACTAAAAACTATTTTTCAATGTAAATGTTCTAATGAAATGGTTCAGCAGTGTAGAGTAAAAACATTTAGGTAATTTCTTCCCTAAATATGGAGTGCTTCCTTCAAATTCAGAAGCTCTTCTAATTAACCATCAGCAAATTGGAAAATATGTGTAAAAAATACTTATGTCGACTACTTACGAATTAGGATGGTATGGTCTTTGAACTTTAAATCGTATCATCTGATGTCTCAAGGCAGAAACCTGTAACCTATTATATGGTTAGAGGTGATTCTATCATATGTGCCTTCAATCTAATTACACACAGTAGCTCATGAAGACTAACAGGAAGACAGGGATCATGCTTAACACAGGCATCTTACACCCACCTTCAGCATCACTGACCTACATGCATGCTCCCTCATACATCGGTCACAGAAATCTGACTGTCTCTTGCCATTTTATTATCCAGTCATTCAAGGGTTCACTGCGGAAAGCATTTAAAATGCAATTATTCAGATGGCTGTAGATGTGTGGTATTATTTCTGAGGACTCTGTTCTGTTCTATTGGTCTATATCTCTGTTTTGGTACCAGTACCATGCTGTTTTGGTTACTGTAGCCTTGTAGTATAGTTTGAAGTCAGGTAGCGTGACACCTCCAGCTTTGTCCTTTTGACTTAGGATTGTCTTGGCAATGCGGGCTCTTTTTAGGTTCCATATGAACTTCAAAGCAGTTTTTTCCAATGCTGTGAAGAAACTCATTGGTAGCTTGATGGGGATGGCATTGAATCTATAAATAACCTTGGGCAGTATGGCCATTTTCACGATATTGATTCTTCCTATCCATGAGCATGGTATGTTCTTCCATTTGTTTGTGTCCTCTTTGATTTCACTGAGCAGTGGTTTGTAGTTCTCCTTGAAGAGGTCCTTTACATCCCTTGTAAGTTGGATTCCTAGGTATTTTATTCTCTTTAGAGCAATTGTGAATGGAAGTTCATTCCTGATTTGGCTCTCTGCTTGTCTGTTACTGGTGTATAAGAATGTTTGTGATTTTTGCACATTAATTTTGTATCCTGAGACTTTGCTGAAGTTGCTTATCAGCTTAAGGAGATTTTGGGCTGAGACGATGGGGTTTTCTAAATATACAATCATGTCATCTGCAAACAGGGACAATTTGACTTCTTCTTTTCCTAACTGAATACCCTTGATTTCTTTCTCTTGCCTGATTGCCCTAGCCAGAACTTCCAACACTATGTTGAATAGGAGTGGTGAGAGAGGGCATCCCTGTCTTGTGCCAGTTTTAAAAGGGAATTTTTCCCAGTTTTTGCCCATTCAGTATGATATTAGCTGTGGGTTTGTCATAAATAGCTCTTATTATTTTGAGGTACGTTCATCAACACCGAATTTATTGAGCGTTTTTAGCATGAAGGGCTGTTGAATTTTGTCAAAAGCCTTTTCTGCATCTATTGAGATAATCATGTGGTTCTTCTCTTTGGTAGCCATCTGATCTTTGACAAACCTGAGAGAAACAAGAAATGGGGAAAGGATTCCCTATTTAATAAATGGTGCTGGGAAAATTGGCTAGCCATAAGTAGAAAGCTGAAACTGGATCCTTTCCTTACTCCTTATATGAAGATTAATTCAAGATGGATTAGAGACTGAAATGTTAGACCTAATACCATAAAAACCCTAAAAGAAAATCTAGGTAGTACCATTCAGGACATAGACATGGGCAAGGACTTCATGTCTAAAACACCAAAAGCAACGGCAGCAAAAGCCAAAATTGACAAATGGGATCTAATTAAACTAAAGAGCTTCTGCACAGCAAAAGAAACTACCATCAGAGTGAACAGGCAACCTACAGAATGGGA
>NW_022331675.1:0-14324 GCF_002776525.5 Piliocolobus tephrosceles | reverse complement strand
TTGCCTCTCCCCACTCCCACATAGCTCCCGGTCCCTGCTGCTGCCCCTGGGCTGTGCGCTACTTCCTGCCCCTCCTCTGCACATGCTTGTCCCACGGTTTAGGACACTTTGGGTCACCCATTTGCCTGTGAGCATCCCTCACCACCCCAGCAGCCTGTGTCCGGGGCACCCACCGCAGCCCTTTCTATCCAGCATCCCCCCCTTGACCTCTGCTGCAGTGACGAAAGCACCCCAACTCTTTTTTTTTTTTTTTTTTTTTTTTTGAGACTCTTGCTCTGTCGTCCAGGCTGGAGTGCAGTGGTGCGATCTCGGCTCACTGCAAGCGCTGCCTCCCGGGTTCAAGTGTTTCTCCTGCCTCCTGAGTAGCTGGGATTACAGGTGCCCGGCCCCATGCCCGGCTAATTTTTTTTGTATTTTTAGTAGAGATGGGGTTTTACCATGTTGGCCAGGCTGGTCTTGAACTCTTGCCCTCAAGTGATCCACCTGCCTTAGCTTCCCAAAGTGCTGGGATTATAGACATGAGCCAACCTGCCCGGCCTCAAATTATTTAAACTTTCATTAAACAACATAGTGAGACTCCACCTCTACAAATAATTTAAATAAAATTAGCTGGGTGTGGTGGCACATGCCTGTAATCCCAGCTACTCGGGAGGCTGAGGCGAGAAGATCACTGAAACCCAGGAGGTAGAGGCTGCAGCAAGCCATGATCACACCACTGCACTCCAGCCTGGACACAGACAGACCCTGTCTCAAAAAGATCTAAGGCCAGGGGCAGTGGCTCACACCTGTAATCCCAGCACTTTGGGAGGCTGAGGCGGGCAGATCACCTGAGGTCAGGAGTTCGAGACCAGCCTGACCAACGTGGAGAAACCCTGTCTCTACTAAAAATACAAAATGAGCCAGGCATAGTGGTGCATGCCTGTAATCCCAGCTACTCAGGAGACTGAGGCAGGAGAATCGCTTGAACCTGGGAGGCAGAGGTTGTGGTGAGCCAAGATTGTGCCACTGCACCCCAGCCTGGGTGACAAGAGTGAAACAGTCTCCCAAAAAAAAAAAAAAAAAACTCTATATGCGTGTGTATATATATCTATATATATATCTATAGATGTTATATCTATATAATAGTATAGAAAATACTATTTGGAAGAAATAAATTTGGAAGAAAATATAAGGGGTGTGTATATATAATATATAGATATAATAATATATATCTGTATTATATAGATATAATATATAAATCTATAGATATTATTATATCTATATATTATATGTATACACCCCTTATATTTTCTTCCAAAACGTATAAATTAAAAGTGTTTAAACAGGGGTCTTTAATTCATGGAGAGAGGATGGGAGAGGTGAAGGAGGCCAAGCCCTGTTCTGTATCTGTGGAATCCCTTGTCTGCATTTCTCTTGCTGTTTTAATTTTGGGCATAGCTTACATTGAAGATTAGAATCATGTGCTAATTTAGCTCCTGCTATCCTCCCGTCTGGCGCCTCCCACCTTTTTTCCACATCAGATCATCTGTAGGTCCCCCTCCTTAAATACCGTGAGGTGGGAGTCCCCATTTCCTACAGGGGAAAAAAAAAAGTCACTTCTACCCGCTGCTGGCGCACTCCCTGTCCCGCACACACCTTACACCCTGCATTTTCATTCTCTCTGTGGCTCCTACCAGACTTTTCTGTGCCTCCTTTGCCCATGCCAGGCCTCTTGCTAGGAATATCCTTCAGACATCCGATCACTCTGTTTATCTTTCGTGATTCTGCTCGCCCGTGACCTCCTAGGAAGCCTCACTTGACAGTACGTTGGATCTGGCTGCTGTCTTGCTCGTGCCCGTTCTGTACGTAACCACATGTCTACCACCACCTACGGTATAGCCTTACACTGCAGCTCTCTTCATGTGTTCATCTGGCAGCAACACTTCTAAGCACCTTTAGAACAGGAACGATTTTGTGTTCAGCCCTTGACCCCAAGCACCTGGTAGAACACCAGCAGCGTGCCAGGTCCTTGAAAGGTGCTTGATCATTGAAGGAATGAATGGAGATCCAGTAGTGAGATTTTTTTTTTTTTTTTGAGATGGAGTCTTACTCCGTTGTACAGCCTGGAGTGCAAGGGCAGGATCTCAGCTCACTGCAACCTATGCCTCCTGGGTTGAAGCGATTCTCCTGCCTGAGCCTCCCTGGTAGCTGGGATTACAGGCACCCACTAGCATGTCTAGCTTATCTATATTTTGTAGAGACTGGGTTTCACCATGTTGGCCAGGCTGGTCTCAAACTCCTAACTTCAAGCAATCCGCCCGTCTCAGCCCTGCAAAGTGCTGGGATGACAGGCGTGAGCCACTGTACCTGGCCGAGATATTTTTTCTTATATATTTTTTCTCTTCCACAAAGTGTAGTACAAAGTTAGGGGCGTGCTCAGCTTCCTACCTAACCTAACATGGGGAGAGCTGACCTCAGAAGGTGGTAAGAGCAATCTCCTCCACGCCTTTGCCATGGTACCCAGTGCCAGCCACTCCACATTCATCAGCCATGTGCTGTTCCAGGGGTCACTGTCATTCGGGGACGTGGCTGTGGGCTTCACCTGGAAAGAGTGGCAGCAGCTGGACCTGGAGCAGAGGACTCTGTACCGGATGTGATGCTGGAGAACGACAGCCACCTGCTGTCTGTCGGTGAGGAAGACTTCCCCGTGGTCCTCGGGTCACATGAACTCTTAGATGTGTAAAACTGGGGAACTGGGCCGGGCGCGGTAGCTCAAGCCTGTAATCCCAGCACTTTGGGAGGCCGAGGCGGGCGGATCATGAGGTCAGGAGATCGAGACCATCCTGGCTAACGCGGTGAAACCCCGTCTCTACTAAAAAATACAAAAAAACTAGCCGGGCGAGGTGGGGGCGCCTGTAGTCCCAGCTACTCGGGAGGCTGAGGCAGGAGAATGGCGTAAACCCGGGAGGCGGAGGTTGCAGTGAGCTGAGATCCGGCCACTGCACTCCAGCCTGGGGGACAGAGCAAGACTCCGTCTCAAAAAAAAAAAAAAAAAACTGGGGAACTGCTCACACACTAAAAGTGCTAGGCTGGGCATGCTGGCTTGTGCCTGTGATCCCAGCATTTCAGGAGGCCGAGGTGGGAGGATTGCTTGAGCTACAGGTGCAAGACCCGATTTATACAAATTAAAAAATGAGCCAGGCATGGTGGCATGTGCCTGCAGTCCCAGATACTTGTGAGTCTCAAATGGAAGGATCACTTGATGCCCGAGTTCAAGACTAGCCTGGGCAACAGAGCAAAACCCCATCTCTACAAAAAGAAATCAAATTAGTTGAGGGTGGTGATGCATGCCTGTAGTCCCAGCTACTCGGGAGGCTGAGACGGGAGGATCAGTTGAGTACAGGAGGTTGAGGCTGTAGTGAACTGTGATTGTGCCATTGCACTCCAGCCTGGGCAACAGAGCAAGACCCTGTGTCAAAAATAAAAGTGCTTGGCCTTGGGTTTCAGTGGTCAAAGAGTCTCCATCCCACTTGGGGTCCTTGTGAAGTTACCTGCCAAGCAAAACAGCTCTTCTGTGGCTGAGACGTCCACCGTTTGTTTTGCAGGCTGAAACGTCTGCTTGCTTGGAAGGCCCAGCTGGCTCAGCACAAATCCTTTAACTGTTTCTCCCGAACAGGGTGTCAAGTCAGCAAACCAGCTGTGATCTCCAGTTTGGAGCAGGGAAAGGAGCCATGGATGGAGGAGGAAAAGATAAGGACGTGGAGCTTCCCAGGTTGAGTGGGTGCCTGCAGGGGGCTGTGGGATGAGGTTCCTGGAAGTCTACAAAGCAGAACCCATGGATGGTCTCTTTTTTTTTTTTTTTTTTTTTGAGATGGAGTGTTACTTAGTCACCCAGGCTGGAGTGCAGTGGTGCAATCTCAGCTCACTGCAACCTCTGCCTCCCAGATTCAAACCATTCTCCTGCTTCAGCCTCCTGAGTAGCAGGGATTACAGGTACATGCCACCATGCCTAATTTTGTATTTTTAGTAGATACTGGGTTTCACCATGTTGGTCAGGCTGGTTTCAAACTCCTGACCTCAGGTTATCCACCCACCTTGGCCTCCCAAAGTGCTGGGATTACTGGCATGAACCATGGCACCCTGCTGGATGTCCTCGTTTCAGGCAACTGTTCTCAAAAGCCTGGGATCTTGGCTGGGTGCGGTGGCTTGCGCCTGTAATCCCAGCACTTTGGGAGGCCAAGGCGGGCGGATCATGAGGTCAGGAGATCAAGACCATCCTGGCTAACACAGTGAAACCCCATCTCTACTAAAAATTAGCCAGGTGTGGTGGCACACCCCTGTAGTCCCAGCTACTCGGGAGGCTGAGGCAGGAGAATCGCTTGAACCTGGGAAGCAGAGGTTGCAGTGAGCCGAGATTGCGCCACTGTGCTCCAGCCTGGTGACAGAGCAAGACTTATCTCAACAACAAAAAAGCCTGGCATCTTTGCAAGCAGCTGTGGACATTTGGCCCTAAACCCTGAGATGCCTCAGTGATGCTGCTACCTGTACACATCACTACACGATTCCTTTCCTGTGCCTGAATTTTAGAGAAAGGCATATTCTATTTTTTTCTTTTTTCTTTTTTTGAGACAGTCTGGCTATTGCCCAGGCTGGAGTACAGTGGTACGATCTTGGCTCACTGCAACCTCCGCCTCCCAGGTTCAAGCAATTCTCCTGCTTCAGCCTCCTGAGTAGCTGGGATTACAAGCATGTGCCACCATCATGCTCAGCTAATTTTTTTGTTGTTAGTGGAGATGGGGTTTCCCTATGTTGGCCAGGCTGGTCTTGAACCTCGGACCTCAGATGACCCTCCCCCACCTCTGCCTCCCAAGGTGCTGGGATTACAGGCATGAGCCACCACACCTGGCCCTCTTTTTTCTTGTTTTGAGAAAGGGTCTTGCTTTGTCACCCAGATTGGAATGCAATGGAGTAATCGTAGCTCACTGCAGCCTCCAACTCCCGGGCTCAGGCAATCCTCTTACTTCAGCCTCCTGAGTAGCTGCTACTTCAGACACATGCCATCACACTGAACTCTTTTTTTTTTTTTTTCATTTTTTTAGAGATGGGGTCTCCCTATGTTGTCCAGGATGGTCTCGAACTCCTGGGCTCGTGCGATCCTCCTGCCTTAGCCTCCCAAGGAGGTGGAACTACAGGCATGAGCCCTATGCCTGACTATTTTCATTTGTCCTCTGATTCTGCTCTGCTGTCCCCACTAAGACCTCAATTGCTAAGTCTTCCTGTAGAATCTTCAGTATTTTCCCTGTGGTTATAAAACAGGCTTTCTCCTGTGTTCAGAGATTCATTCATCTACCCTTTGTTAAAACAGCCGTTATTTTGTGCCATTTGTTGTTCTTTTCATCTTTTCCTTTCACTGTGAAATGCCTCAACAACATATTTGCTACACGTATAATTTAGTTCCCATTCTCTTCTTCGCACCCACAAACTGGTGAAAGCCATTCCTGTCCTTTAGTATACTTAATGACTTTATTTATTTTTGAGACGGAGTCTCCCTCTGTCGCCCAGACTGGAGTGTAGTGGCACGATCTCGGCTCATTGCAACCTCCGCCTCCCAAGTAGCTGGGACTACAGGTGCGCACCAGCACACCTGGCTAAGTTTTGTATTTTTAGTAGAGATGTCATTTCACTGTGGTGGCCAGGATGGTCTCGATCTCCTGACCTCGTGGATCTGCCTGCCTTGGCCTCCTAAAGTGCTGGGATGACAGGCGTGAGCCCCTGCGCCTGGCCAACTTGATGACTTGAAATCACTGCCGTCTCCCTCCCAGCTCACCTTCGTGTGGCATTGATTCATGCTGATCTCCAAGTTTCTGCTGTAGAAAATGCAGGGCCTGGGTTATTTGGAGCTGGCAGCATCTTTTCTGTTAAATGCTCATTCAGGGGCCAGGCATGGTGGCTCACGCCTGTAATCCCAGCACTTGGAGAGGCTGAGGCAGGCAGATCATATGAGGTTAGGAGTTCGAGACCAGCCTGGCCAACATGGTGAAATCCCATTTCTACTAAAAATACAAAAATTAGCTGGATATGGTGGCATGCGCCTATAGTCTCATCTAATCAGGGGGCTGAGGAGGGAGGATCACTTGAGCCCAGGAGGTTGAGGCTACAGTGAGCTGTGGATCCTTCAGCCTGGGCAACAGAGCGTGACCCCATCTCAGAGAAACAAAAATCGAAGGTCAACTAGCACCAGTAATGGAATCAGAAGTAATTAAACCCTCCAGACATGGCAGCTGTCACCTGTAGTCCCAGCACTTTGGGAGGCTGAGGCTGGAGGACTGCTTGAGTCTAGGAGGTGGAGGTTACAGTGAGCTGTGATCACACCATTGTACTCCAGCCTGGGTGAGACCCTGTCTCTTTAAAAAAAAAAAAAAAAACAAAAACAAAAAACAAAAAAAGAAACTTGGCTCATCTTCCAGGTTTTTTAGTAGAGATGGGGTCTCACGATGTTGCCCAGGATTGTGTTGAACTCCTGGGCTCAAGCGATCCTCCCACCCCGGCCTCTTAAAGTGCTGGGATTACAAGTGTGAGTCACTGTGCCTGGCCGATCTTAGAGGTTAATGTCAGCTTTGTCTACTTCATGCATCTGGTTACTCTACTGTCCAGCCTGGTGTATGACCTTTTATATGACTTTTACATTCTTCTTTCAAGACCATGTAATACGGCTCCATTCTGCCTAATGGGCTGTAGTCAGTATAACCCCACGGGGAGAAGAGCTGTTATTTCATTTGTCCATGTTTCTTCAAGAAGTTCTGGGGGACACTCCTTTAATCCCTCTTTGGATCAGGACAAGGATTCTTTGTCAAGCATTTGTTCAGGACACTGCTAATTAATTGATAATCTACACCGAAATTACTTGGGGGACTTTAAAAACACCCCTGGCTGGGTCTCACCCTAGAAATGTGATGGAGTTGAACAGGTGGTCTTCACCTCTCAAATTCAGCAGTTCGGCTGGGCGCGGTGGCTCACGCCTGTAATCCCAGCACTTTGGGAGGCCGAGGTGGGCAGATCACAAGGTCAGGAGATCGAGATCATTCTGGCTAACACGGTAAAACCCTGTCTCTACTAAAAAAAAAATTAAAAAATTAGCCGGGCACGGTGGTGGGTGTCTGTAGTCCCAGCTACTCAGGAGGCTGAGGCAAGAGAATGGCATGAACCTGGGATCTTGCAGTGAGCCGAGATCGCGCCACTGGACTCCAACCTGGGTGACAGAGCAAGACTCTGTCTCAAAAAAAAAAAGAAAAAAAATCAGCAGTTCAGCTCAGGAACTTTTTTTTTTTTGAGACAGAGTTTTATTTTTGTTGCCCAGGCTAGACTGCAGTGGTGTGATCTTGGCTCACCACAACCTTTGCCTCCCAGGTTCACACGATTCTCCTGCCTCAGCCTCCTGAGTAGCTGGGATTACAGGCACGTGCCACCACACCTGGCTAATTTTTTTTTGTATTTTTAATAGAGATGGAGTTTCTCCATGTTGGTCAGGCTGGTCTCAAACTCCTGACCTCAGGTAATCCACCCGCCTCAACCTTCCAAATTGCTGGGATTATAGAAGTGAGCCACCGCGCCTGGCCAGGAACTTTTTTTTTTGAGAGAGAGTCTTTCTCTGTAGCCCAGGCTGGAGTGCAGTGGCACAGTCGTGGCTCACTGCAACCTCTGCCTCCCGGGATCAGGCAGTTCTCCTGCCTTAGTCTCCCAAGTAGCTGAGATTACAGGCATGCACCACCACACCTGGCTAATTTTTGTATTTTTAGTAGAGATGGGGTTTCACCATGTTGACCAGGTTGAATCTTAGACTCCTGACTCCAGGTGATCTGCCCACCTTGGCTTCCCAGAGTGCTGGGATTACAGGCGTGAGCCACTGCACACAGCCAGGAACTTCTAAACAGAGGAGTGACACCTGAGCCTCAGAGGTAAGGCAGCAGGTAGCATCTTTGGTTTAAAATGTAAATGAAGATACACCAGGTGTGGTGGCTCATGCTTGTAATCTCAGCATTTGGAGAGGCTGAGGCAAAAGAATCACTTGAGGCCAGGAGTTCGAGACTAGCCTGGGCAACATAGTGAAACTCCATCTCTACAAAAAAAGAAACTAGGCATGAGCCACCGTGCCTGCCTAATTTTTGTAATCCCAGCTAATTGGGAGGCCAAGGCAGGAGGATCGCCTGAGGCCAGAAGCTCAAGATAAGCCTGGGCAACATAGTAAGACCCCCATATCTACAAAAACAATTTAAAAAACTAGCTGGATGTGGTGGCATGCACCTGTAGTCCCAGCTACTTGGGAGACTGAAGTGGGAGGATCGCTGGAGCCCAGGAGTTTGAGGCTGCAGTGAGCCATGATTGCACCCCCATTCTCCAGCCTGGATGACGGAGTGAGACCCTGTCCCCAAAACAAAACAACAAAGTGGTAATACAGGCATCAGGAGACAGCAGGGAGTCTGACTCTGAGGCCAGGATGGCTTGTGTGGACTCTAGTATTCTTCTGTTGGACGTCTTAAAGATCCATAGGTCCATGTGAGGATTAGTCACTGCAGAAAATGCCTCTAGCTCCAAGATAATTCCTTTAATAATAAAGATCTCATGGCTGGGCGCGGTGGCTCACGCCTGTAATCCCAGCACTTTGGAAGGTTGAGGCGGATGGATCACCTGAGGCCAGGAGTTCGAGACCAGCCTGACCAACATAGTGAAACCCTGTCTCTACTAAAAATACAAAAAATTAGCCGGGCACAATGGCAGGTGCCTGTAATCCCAGCTACTTGGGAGGCTGAGGCAGGGGAATCACTTGAACCCAGGAGGCTGAGGTTGCAGTGAGCTGAGATTGCACCACTGCTCTCCAGCCTGGCGACAGAGTGAGGCTCCATCTCAACAACAAAAAGGGCCTCATGCTTTGAGAAAATCCAGTTGGTGTATAGAATGAAAGGGAGCATAGGTCGGGAGAACATAGCAAGTGTGGATAGTGAAGGCCTCGTGTAACCTGGGCCTCAAGGGAGGGACGGGGCACTTGGTTTTAATACTTTCTGGGACAGAGTTTCACTCCATCACCCAAGCTGGAGTGCAGCGGTGTGATCATGGGTCACTACAGCTTCAACCTCCCAGGCTCAAACGATCTTCCCACCTCAGCCTCCTGAGCAGCTGCGATTACAGGCAATTAGACTTGAAACCACAAAATGAATCCTCCCTTCAAGCTTTTCCGCAATAGTTTTGTGATACAATACTCCAAGATTAACAAATTTATGGCCAGGCGCGGTGGCTCACGCCTGTAATCCCTGCACTTTGGGAGGCTGAAGCCAGCAGATCACCTGGGGTCAGGAGTTCAAGACCAGCCTGGCCAACATGGTGAAACCCTGTCTCTGCTAAAAATACAAGAATTAACTGGGCATGGTGGCCGGCACCTGTTATCCCAGCTACTCAGGAAGCTGAGGCAGGAGAATCACTTGAACCTGGGAGGCAGAAGTTGCAGTGAGCCAAGATCATGCCGGTACACTCCAGCCTGGGCAACGGACATTCATGTGATTCTCCTGTCTCAGCCTCCTGAGTAGCTGCGATTACAGGTGCCTGCCAGCATGCCTAGCCAATTTTTTGTGTTTTTAGTAGAGATGGAGTTTCACTGTGTTAGCCAGGCTGATCTTGAACTCCTGACCTCATGATCTGCCCATCTCAGCCTGCCAAAGTGCTGGGATTACAGACATAAGCCACTTCAGCCAGGATATACTTAATTATAAAGACAACTGTGGATATGAAGTTTTTTTTTTTCTTTTAAGATGGAGTTTCACTCTTGTTGCCCAGGCTATGGGAAGAAATGAAATCATTATGACAAACAGATCTAAAACGCATGAGAACACCCCAGAGGGACGCAGGGGTGTGTTCCTAGTGTGCTACAGACAGGTAATTTTTATTTTTGAGTTGCACTGGTGCACAGAACATAATTGTGAATCTGTAGACATACATACCATAATATATAGAATATCTATTGAGACTCTACTAAATTATACTCTTCTGTATTTGTGATATCTAACTGGAATAAGATGAGTATATTATTAAACCAGAGAGCTCCACTGCAGCACCACATACCATTTCTATTTGTCGTCACGTATTACAGAGCCCCTGAACCTGGAAGCTAACAATTTCATGACATCTGCTAACTCACAATCAACTAGTTTATATTTCTGGCTGGGCTTGGTCGCTCACACCTGTAAACCCAACACTTTGGGAGACTGAGGGGGGCGGATCACCTGAGGTCAGGAGTTTGAGACCAGCCTAGCCAACATGGTGAAACCCCATCACTATGAAAATACAAAAATTAGCCGAGCGTGGTGGTGCATGCCTGTAATCTCGGTAATCCCAGCTACTTGGGAGGCTCAGGCAAGAGAATTGCTTGAGCCCGGGAGGCAGAAGTTGCAGTGAGCCAAGATGGTGCCACTGCATTCCAGCCTGGGTGACAGAGCAAGACTGTCTCAGAACAAGTTGTATTTCTACGTTAGGACTCCATTTCTCCATTTTCTGGCAATATAGTAGACTGTCTAAAGTGAAAACCACCGGGGCAGTGGCTTATGCCTGGGATCTCAGCACTTGGGAAAGTCAAGGTGGATAGGTCACTTGAGCCCAGGAGTTCAAGACCAGCCTGGGCAACATGGTGAGACCCTGTCTGTACCAAAAAAAAGAAAAAAAAAAAAGCTAGGTGTGGTGGCATGTGCCTGTAGGCCCAGCTACTTGGGAGGCTGAGGTGGGAGAATCCCTTGAGCCCAGGAGTTTGAGGCTGCGTTGAGCCATGGTTGTGCCACTGCACACCAGCCTGGGCGACAGAGTGAGACCCTTTCTCAATAAATAAAACTGAAGTGAAAACGCTTCCACTGAGAACAACTAGACATGATGGACAACAACCACTGACATCCTTTTAGGTGCATAATTCAGCTCTCAGAAAAATAAGTTTCCAGGTGCCAGCTATGTAGAAGGTACTGAAAACCAGAAATACAGTCTGTGAGTTGATGCTGTAGCTGTCCTATGGGTTTGATTTGATTTACTTGGAAGCTTGAATGTTAAAGGGTATAGAAGGGTAAGAAACAAGAACTTGGGGGCTACACAAGACAGAACTGGCCCTGAAATAACTTAGGGCCGGGCGCGGTGGCTCAAGCCTGTAATCCCAGCACTTTGGGAGGCCGAGACGGGCGGATCACAAGGTCAGGAGATCGAGACCATCCTGGCTAATACGGTGAAACCCCGTCTCTACTAAAGAATACAAAAAACTAGCCGGGCGACGAGGCGGGCGCCTGTAGTCCCAGCTACTTGGGAGGTGGGGGCCGGAGAGTGGCGTAAACCTGGGAGGCGGAGCTTGCAGTGAGCTGAGATCCGGCCACCACACTCCAGCCTGGGCAACAGAGCCAGACTCCATCTCAAAAAAAAAAAAAAACAAAAAAAAACTTAGAAGCACAGAACTTTCCACAGGCTGTACATCCAGGGAGATGGCAGACTGGAGACGGAAAGCTTGTCTGTCTCTCCTTGGGCTCTGGGTAGGGCAAGAGTTTACCTGGATGATTCCATCTGCACTGGCCTGCGTCTCATCTAAGAATTTGAACTTGCCCTATTCATGTTCCAGTTGAGAAACTGATCAGACCTGGTGCAGTGGCTCACGCATGTAATCCCAGCAGTTTGGGAGGTTGAGGAGGGTAAATCACCTGAGGTCAAGAATTCGAGACCAGCCTGCCCAACATGGTGAAACCCCATCTCTACCACAAATACAAAAAGCTGGGCATGGTAGCATATGCCTGGAGTCCCAGCTACTCGGCAGGCTGAGGCAGGAGAATCGCTTGAACCCAGGAGGCAGAGGTTGCGGTGAGCTGAGATCACGCCACTGCACTGTGGCCTGGGTGACGGAGCGAGTTTTTGTCTCTAAACAAAAAAAACCCCAAAAAACAGAAATGTGGTCTTTGAAACAGCTTTTGGAAGCAACCAATACTTTGGAAAGAAGACTCCCTCAACCCATGTTTCTCCGGAATCTAACGTAACCTCAGTGAGGTGCATCTTGTTTAGGGACAGGGTAAATGGTATGTCTCTGTACTTTCCTCTCAATTGTGCTGTGAACCTAAACGGCTCTTAAAAAAAAAAAAAAAAAAAGTCCTTAAAAAGAACTGTCGTAGGCCAAGCGTGGTGGCTTATACCTGTAATCCCAGCACTTTGGGAGGCCGAGGGAGGTGGATCACAAGGTTGGGAGTTCGAGACCAGCATGACCAACATAGTGAAACCCCGTCTCTAATAAAAATACAAAAAGTCAGCTGGGCATGGTGGTGGGCACCTGTAATCCCAACTACTTGGGAGGCTGAGGCAGGAGAATCACTTGAACCCAGGAGGCGGAGCTTGCAGTGAGCTGAGATCGCACCATTGCTCCTCTCCAGCCTGGACAACAGTGCGAGACTCCCTCAAAAAAAAAAAAAAAAGCTGTCTTAGATCTCTTTAGGGGTGATCATGTTCTACATGCCTGCAGCATCTGGGGAGAAGGCTGGGAGGCTCTCCTGCTCTAGGGCTAGGGCTTTCGTGTTTCAGGTTCCCTGACACCAGCCTCAAGAAACCACAGATAAGGATGGAAATGGTATGAAGAGACTCTTCCTCTTTCCCAGGACTCCTGAAGCCATTGGTGCCTTCCTTCTTGGTGCGGCTCACTGGCATAGATGTAATTCTTCCCGATCAGCCTTGACCGGCATGCACGTTCGTCAGCCAGGAGGTTAGGTCGGCAGAGGTCACCTGCACTGACCGTGCCGCCTCTGAGGTTCCTGGCTCCTAAATGGTCCCTTCAGGAGGTATTTGTTTTTGAGACAGGGCTTTGCTCTGTCACCCAGGCTGGAGTACAGTCCTGCAATCATAGCTCACTACAGCCTCCACCTCCTGGGCTCATGATCCTCCCGCCTCAGCCTCCCCTGTAGTTGGAACTACAGGCACACAGCATTACACCTGGCTAATTTTTGTAGAGGAGGGGTTTCACCGTATTACCCAGGCTTGTCTCAACCTCCTGGACTCGAGATCCTCCTGCCTTGGCCTCCCAAAGTGCTCCACTGTGCCAAGCCCAATAACATTTTTGATCATCACGTGGGGAAGTGGGGTGGAGGGTGCCACTGGCATCCAGTGAATAGAGAAAGATTCAGGGTGTGGCTGAGCATTTTATAATGCATGGGACATCCCTCAACGGCAAAGAACCATGCAGCACAAGACATCAACAGACGCAGCAGCACTAGGCTGGTGTTGGATTGGCGGTCCTTGCGAGCCATACTTACGTTTACATCCAGTAGGCATTGGGGAGGCTTAGATGGCTCCAAAATGATGAGATTCCCCTCAGTTGGGGAAATCTCAGGACAGATACCACCTGGCACCCAGCATCAGGCGAAATCCACCTGGTGCCCCATCCCCGGCGTCCTCTGGCCAACCATGCGTTGCAGGGCCTCCTGCATGTCCCGGTTCCGCAGCGTGTACAGCCGGGTACAGCAGCGGGGTGACGTTGATACAGATGAGTGAGACCAGCTTGTCCTCCTCAAGGGAACGGCTGCTCAGGGGCCTGGCATACATGGCCGTGGCACAGCCGTAGTGGAGCATGGCCACGGTGAGGTGGGACGCCACCGTGTTGAAGGCCTTGCGGCCGCCTGCGACCCTCCTAACGCCCAGGATGACCACCAGCACCCGGGTGTAGGAGAGCAGGATGAGGAGCAGGGGCAGCAGCAACAGGCAGGCCACCAGGAGGACGCGCTCCTGCAGGGCCCGGGACCTGCAGGCCAGCACCAGCACGGCCGGGAGGTCACAGAAGACATGGTTGACCAGGCCGCCACGGCAGAAGGGCAGCTGGAAGATGGCCATGGTGAGGCCCAAGGCCAGGACACAGCCACCCGCGCAGCAGGCAGCCAGCAAGCCCCAGCAGACGTCTGTGGTCATGATCTGAGGGTAGTAGAGCGGGCAGATGGCCAGGTAGGGGTCTAGGGCCATGGCAGCCAGCAGCAGGCACTCGGAGCCCCCCAGGGCCACAAAGAGGTCCATCTGGGCGGCGCAGGTGGAGGGGGCCACGGCCTGGCCCCCGGGGCAGGGGGCAGGAGGACGCCGGCCAGCATGTGTGGTGTGAGCACCAGCGTGTAGGCTGCCTCCACCGCGGACGCTGCCCCCAGGAAGAAGTACATTGGCGAGTACAGGGCAGGGTCCACCAGGGCCGGGCCCAGGATCAGCAGGTTCCCTGCCAGGGTGGCCAGGTAGAGCGGCAAGAGGAGGGCAAAGAGCAGCACGCGGAGCAGCCCAGGATCACAAACTCCTGCAGGGCTGTCCCACTGGACTCAGGC
>NW_022331674.1:0-14324 GCF_002776525.5 Piliocolobus tephrosceles | reverse complement strand
GCCTGAGTCCAGTGGGACAGCCCTGCAGGAGTTTGTGATCCTGGGCTGCTCCGCGTGCTGCTCTTTGCCCTCCTCTTGCCGCTCTACCTGGCCACCCTGGCAGGGAACCTGCTGATCCTGGGCCCGGCCCTGGTGGACCCTGCCCTGTACTCGCCAATGTACTTCTTCCTGGGGGCAGCGTCCGCGGTGGAGGCAGCCTACACGCTGGTGCTCACACCACACATGCTGGCCGGCGTCCTCCTGCCCCCTGCCCCGGGGGCCAGGCCGTGGCCCCCTCCACCTGCGCCGCCCAGATGGACCTCTTTGTGGCCCTGGGGGGCTCCGAGTGCCTGCTGCTGGCTGCCATGGCCCTAGACCCCTACCTGGCCATCTGCCCGCTCTACTACCCTCAGATCATGACCACAGACGTCTGCTGGGGCTTGCTGGCTGCCTGCTGCGCGGGTGGCTGTGTCCTGGCCTTGGGCCTCACCATGGCCATCTTCCAGCTGCCCTTCTGCCGTGGCGGCCTGGTCAACCATGTCTTCTGTGACCTCCCGGCCGTGCTGGTGCTGGCCTGCAGGTCCCGGGCCCTGCAGGAGCGCGTCCTCCTGGTGGCCTGCCTGTTGCTGCTGCCCCTGCTCCTCATCCTGCTCTCCTACACCCGGGTGCTGGTGGTCATCCTGGGCGTTAGGAGGGTCGCAGGCGGCCGCAAGGCCTTCAACACGGTGGCGTCCCACCTCACCGTGGCCATGCTCCACTACGGCTGTGCCACGGCCATGTATGCCAGGCCCCTGAGCAGCCGTTCCCTTGAGGAGGACAAGCTGGTCTCACTCATCTGTATCAACGTCACCCCGCTGCTGTACCCGGCTGTACACGCTGCGGAACCGGGACATGCAGGAGGCCCTGCAACGCATGGTTGGCCAGAGGACGCCGGGGATGGGGCACCAGGTGGATTTCGCCTGATGCTGGGTGCCAGGTGGTATCTGTCCTGAGATTTCCCCAACTGAGGGGAATCTCATCATTTTGGAGCCATCTAAGCCTCCCCAATGCCTACTGGATGTAAACGTAAGTATGGCTCGCAAGGACCGCCAATCCAACACCAGCCTAGTGCTGCTGCGTCTGTTGATGTCTTGTGCTGCATGGTTCTTTGCCGTTGAGGGATGTCCCATGCATTATAAAATGCTCAGCCACACCCTGAATCTTTCTCTATTCACTGGATGCCAGTGGCACCCTCCACCCCACTTCCCCACGTGATGATCAAAAATGTTATTGGGCTTGGCACAGTGGAGCACTTTGGGAGGCCAAGGCAGGAGGATCTCGAGTCCAGGAGGTTGAGACAAGCCTGGGTAATACGGTGAAACCCCTCCTCTACAAAAATTAGCCAGGTGTAATGCTGTGTGCCTGTAGTTCCAACTACAGGGGAGGCTGAGGCGGGAGGATCATGAGCCCAGGAGGTGGAGGCTGTAGTGAGCTATGATTGCAGGACTGTACTCCAGCCTGGGTGACAGAGCAAAGCCCTGTCTCAAAAACAAATACCTCCTGAAGGGACCATTTAGGAGCCAGGAACCTCAGAGGCGGCACGGTCAGTGCAGGTGACCTCTGCCGACCTAACCTCCTGGCTGACGAACGTGCATGCCGGTCAAGGCTGATCGGGAAGAATTACATCTATGCCAGTGAGCCGCACCAAGAAGGAAGGCACCAATGGCTTCAGGAGTCCTGGGAAAGAGGAAGAGTCTCTTCATACCATTTCCATCCTTATCTGTGGTTTCTTGAGGCTGGTGTCAGGGAACCTGAAACACGAAAGCCCTAGCCCTAGAGCAGGAGAGCCTCCCAGCCTTCTCCCCAGATGCTGCAGGCATGTAGAACATGATCACCCCTAAAGAGATCTAAGACAGCTTTTTTTTTTTTTTTTGAGGGAGTCTCGCACTGTTGTCCAGGCTGGAGAGGAGCAATGGTGCGATCTCAGCTCACTGCAAGCTCCGCCTCCTGGGTTCAAGTGATTCTCCTGCCTCAGCCTCCCAAGTAGTTGGGATTACAGGTGCCCACCACCATGCCCAGCTGACTTTTTGTATTTTTATTAGAGACGGGGTTTCACTATGTTGGTCATGCTGGTCTCGAACTCCCAACCTTGTGATCCACCTCCCTCGGCCTCCCAAAGTGCTGGGATTACAGGTATAAGCCACCACGCTTGGCCTACGACAGTTCTTTTTAAGGACTTTTTTTTTTTTTTTTTTTAAGAGCCGTTTAGGTTCACAGCACAATTGAGAGGAAAGTACAGAGACATACCATTTACCCTGTCCCTAAACAAGATGCACCTCACTGAGGTTACGTTAGATTCCGGAGAAACATGGGTTGAGGGAGTCTTCTTTCCAAAGTATTGGTTGCTTCCAAAAGCTGTTTCAAAGACCACATTTCTGTTTTTTGGGGTTTTTTTTGTTTAGAGACAAAAACTCGCTCCGTCACCCAGGCCACAGTGCAGTGGCGTGATCTCAGCTCACCGCAACCTCTGCCTCCTGGGTTCAAGCGATTCTCCTGCCTCAGCCTGCCGAGTAGCTGGGACTCCAGGCATATGCTACCATGCCCAGCTTTTTGTATTTGTGGTAGAGATGGGGTTTCACCATGTTGGGCAGGCTGGTCTCGAATTCTTGACCTCAGGTGATTTACCCTCCTCAACCTCCCAAACTGCTGGGATTACATGCGTGAGCCACTGCACCAGGTCTGATCAGTTTCTCAACTGGAACATGAATAGGGCAAGTTCAAATTCTTAGATGAGACGCAGGCCAGTGCAGATGGAATCATCCAGGTAAACTCTTGCCCTACCCAGAGCCCAAGGAGAGACAGACAAGCTTTCCGTCTCCAGTCTGCCATCTCCCTGGATGTACAGCCTGTGGAAAGTTCTGTGCTTCTAAGTTTTTTTTTGTTTTTTTTTTTTTTTGAGATGGAGTCTGGCTCTGTTGCCCAGGCTGGAGTGTGGTGGCCGGATCTCAGCTCACTGCAAGCTCCGCCTCCCAGGTTTACGCCACTCTCCGGCCCCCACCTCCCAAGTAGCTGGGACTACAGGCGCCCGCCTCGTCGCCCGGCTAGTTTTTTGTATTCTTTAGTAGAGACGGGGTTTCACCGTATTAGCCAGGATGGTCTCGATCTCCTGACCTTGTGATCCGCCCGTCTCGGCCTCCCAAAGTGCTGGGATTACAGGCTTGAGCCACCGCGCCCGGCCCTAAGTTATTTCAGGGCCAGTTCTGTCTTGTGTAGCCCCCAAGTTCTTGTTTCTTACCCTTCTATACCCTTTAACATTCAAGCTTCCAAGTAAATCAAATCAAACCCATAGGACAGCTACAGCATCAACTCACAGACTGTATTTCTGGTTTTCAGTACCTTCTACATAGCTGGCACCTGGAAACTTATTTTTCTGAGAGCTGAATTATGCACCTAAAAGGATGTCAGTGGTTGTTGTCCATCATGTCTAGTTGTTCTCAGTGGAAGCGTTTTCACTTCAGTTTTATTTATTGAGAAAGGGTCTCACTCTGTCGCCCAGGCTGGTGTGCAGTGGCACAACCATGGCTCAACGCAGCCTCAAACTCCTGGGCTCAAGGGATTCTCCCACCTCAGCCTCCCAAGTAGCTGGGCCTACAGGCACATGCCACCACACCTAGCTTTTTTTTTTTTCTTTTTTTTGGTACAGACAGGGTCTCACCATGTTGCCCAGGCTGGTCTTGAACTCCTGGGCTCAAGTGACCTATCCACCTTGACTTTCCCAAGTGCTGAGATCCCAGGCATAAGCCACTGCCCCGGTGGTTTTCACTTTAGACAGTCTACTATATTGCCAGAAAATGGAGAAATGGAGTCCTAACGTAGAAATACAACTTGTTCTGAGACAGTCTTGCTCTGTCACCCAGGCTGGAATGCAGTGGCACCATCTTGGCTCACTGCAACTTCTGCCTCCCGGGCTCAAGCAATTCTCTTGCCTGAGCCTCCCAAGTAGCTGGGATTACCGAGATTACAGGCATGCACCACCACGCTCGGCTAATTTTTGTATTTTCATAGTGATGGGGTTTCACCATGTTGGCTAGGCTGGTCTCAAACTCCTGACCTCAGGTGATCCGCCCCCCTCAGTCTCCCAAAGTGTTGGGTTTACAGGTGTGAGCGACCAAGCCCAGCCAGAAATATAAACTAGTTGATTGTGAGTTAGCAGATGTCATGAAATTGTTAGCTTCCAGGTTCAGGGGCTCTGTAATACGTGACGACAAATAGAAATGGTATGTGGTGCTGCAGTGGAGCTCTCTGGTTTAATAATATACTCATCTTATTCCAGTTAGATATCACAAATACAGAAGAGTATAATTTAGTAGAGTCTCAATAGATATTCTATATATTATGGTATGTATGTCTACAGATTCACAATTATGTTCTGTGCACCAGTGCAACTCAAAAATAAAAATTACCTGTCTGTAGCACACTAGGAACACACCCCTGCGTCCCTCTGGGGTGTTCTCATGCGTTTTAGATCTGTTTGTCATAATGATTTCATTTCTTCCCATAGCCTGGGCAACAAGAGTGAAACTCCATCTTAAAAGAAAAAAAAAAACTTCATATCCACAGTTGTCTTTATAATTAAGTATATCCTGGCTGAAGTGGCTTATGTCTGTAATCCCAGCACTTTGGCAGGCTGAGATGGGCAGATCATGAGGTCAGGAGTTCAAGATCAGCCTGGCTAACACAGTGAAACTCCATCTCTACTAAAAACACAAAAAATTGGCTAGGCATGCTGGCAGGCACCTGTAATCGCAGCTACTCAGGAGGCTGAGACAGGAGAATCACATGAATGTCCGTTGCCCAGGCTGGAGTGTACCGGCATGATCTTGGCTCACTGCAACTTCTGCCTCCCAGGTTCAAGTGATTCTCCTGCCTCAGCTTCCTGAGTAGCTGGGATAACAGGTGCCGGCCACCATGCCCAGTTAATTCTTGTATTTTTAGCAGAGACAGGGTTTCACCATGTTGGCCAGGCTGGTCTTGAACTCCTGACCCCAGGTGATCTGCTGGCTTCAGCCTCCCAAAGTGCAGGGATTACAGGCGTGAGCCACCGCGCCTGGCCATAAATTTGTTAATCTTGGAGTATTGTATCACAAAACTATTGCGGAAAAGCTTGAAGGGAGGATTCATTTTGTGGTTTCAAGTCTAATTGCCTGTAATCGCAGCTGCTCAGGAGGCTGAGGTGGGAAGATCGTTTGAGCCTGGGAGGTTGAAGCTGTAGTGACCCATGATCACACCGCTGCACTCCAGCTTGGGTGATGGAGTGAAACTCTGTCCCAGAAAGTATTAAAACCAAGTGCCCCGTCCCTCCCTTGAGGCCCAGGTTACACGAGGCCTTCACTATCCACACTTGCTATGTTCTCCCGACCTATGCTCCCTTTCATTCTATACACCAACTGGATTTTCTCAAAGCATGAGGCCCTTTTTGTTGTTGAGATGGAGCCTCACTCTGTCGCCAGGCTGGAGAGCAGTGGTGCAATCTCAGCTCACTGCAACCTCAGCCTCCTGGGTTCAAGTGATTCCCCTGCCTCAGCCTCCCAAGTAGCTGGGATTACAGGCACCTGCCATTGTGCCCGGCTAATTTTTTGTATTTTTAGTAGAGACAGGGTTTCACTATGTTGGTCAGGCTGGTCTCGAACTCCTGGCCTCAGGTGATCCATCCGCCTCAACCTTCCAAAGTGCTGGGATTACAGGCGTGAGCCACCGCGCCCAGCCATGAGATCTTTATTATTAAAGGAATTATCTTGGAGCTAGAGGCATTTTCTGCAGTGACTAATCCTCACATGGACCTATGGATCTTTAAGACGTCCAACAGAAGAATACTAGAGTCCACACAAGCCATCCTGGCCTCAGAGTCAGACTCCCTGCTGTCTCCTGATGCCTGTATTACCACTTTGTTGTTTTGTTTTGGGGACAGGGTCTCACTCCGTCATCCAGGCTGGAGAATGGGGGTGCAATCATGGCTCACTGCAGCCTCAAACTCCTGGGCTCCAGCGATCCTCCCACTTCAGTCTCCCAAGTAGCTGGGACTACAGGTGCATGCCACCACATCCAGCTAGTTTTTTAAATTGTTTTTGTAGATATGGGGGTCTTACTATGTTGCCCAGGCTTATCTTGAGCTTCTGGCCTCAGGCGATCCTCCTGCCTTGGCCTCCCAATTAGCTGGGATTACAAAAATTAGGCAGGCACGGTGGCTCATGCCTAGTTTCTTTTTTTGTAGAGATGGAGTTTCACTATGTTGCCCAGGCTAGTCTCGAACTCCTGGCCTCAAGTGATTCTTTTGCCTCAGCCTCTCCAAATGCTGAGATTACAAGCATGAGCCACCACACCTGGTGTATCTTCATTTACATTTTAAACCAAAGATGCTACCTGCTGCCTTACCTCTGAGGCTCAGGTGTCACTCCTCTGTTTAGAAGTTCCTGGCTGTGTGCAGTGGCTCACGCCTGTAATCCCAGCACTCTGGGAAGCCAAGGTGGGCAGATCACCTGGAGTCAGGAGTCTAAGATTCAACCTGGTCAACATGGTGAAACCCCATCTCTACTAAAAATACAAAAATTAGCCAGGTGTGGTGGTGCATGCCTGTAATCTCAGCTACTTGGGAGACTAAGGCAGGAGAACTGCCTGATCCCGGGAGGCAGAGGTTGCAGTGAGCCACGACTGTGCCACTGCACTCCAGCCTGGGCTACAGAGAAAGACTCTCTCTCAAAAAAAAAAGTTCCTGGCCAGGCGCGGTGGCTCACTTCTATAATCCCAGCAATTTGGAAGGTTGAGGCGGGTGGATTACCTGAGGTCAGGAGTTTGAGACCAGCCTGACCAACATGGAGAAACTCCATCTCTATTAAAAATACAAAAAAAAATTAGCCAGGTGTGGTGGCACGTGCCTGTAATCCCAGCTACTCAGGAGGCTGAGGCAGGAGAATCGTGTGAACCTGGGAGGCAAAGGTTGTGGTGAGCCAAGATCACACCACTGCAGTCTAGCCTGGGCAACAAAAATAAAACTCTGTCTCAAAAAAAAAAAAGTTCCTGAGCTGAACTGCTGATTTTTTTTCTTTTTTTTTTTGAGACAGAGTCTTGCTCTGTCACCCAGGTTGGAGTCCAGTGGCGCGATCTCGGCTCACTGCAAGATCCCAGGTTCATGCCATTCTCTTGCCTCAGCCTCCTGAGTAGCTGGGACTACAGACACCCACCACCGTGCCCGGCTAATTTTTTAATTTTTTTTTTAGTAGAGACAGGGTTTTACCGTGTTAGCCAGAATGATCTCGATCTCCTGACCTTGTGATCTGCCCACCTCGGCCTCCCAAAGTGCTGGGATTACAGGCGTGAGCCACCGCGCCCAGCCGAACTGCTGAATTTGAGAGGTGAAGACCACCTGTTCAACTCCATCACATTTCTAGGGTGAGACCCAGCCAGGGGTGTTTTTAAAGTCCCCCAAGTAATTTCGGTGTAGATTATCAATTAATTAGCAGTGTCCTGAACAAATGCTTGACAAAGAATCCTTGTCCTGATCCAAAGAGGGATTAAAGGAGTGTCCCCCAGAACTTCTTGAAGAAACATGGACAAATGAAATAACAGCTCTTCTCCCCGTGGGGTTATACTGACTACAGCCCATTAGGCAGAATGGAGCCGTATTACATGGTCTTGAAAGAAGAATGTAAAAGTCATATAAAAGGTCATACACCAGGCTGGACAGTAGAGTAACCAGATGCATGAAGTAGACAAAGCTGACATTAACCTCTAAGATCGGCCAGGCACAGTGACTCACACTTGTAATCCCAGCACTTTAAGAGGCCGGGGTGGGAGGATCGCTTGAGCCCAGGAGTTCAACACAATCCTGGGCAACATCGTGAGACCCCATCTCTACTAAAAAACCTGGAAGATGAGCCAAGTTTCTTTTTTTGTTTTTTGTTTTTGTTTTTTTTTTTTTTTTTAAAGAGACAGGGTCTCACCCAGGCTGGAGTACAATGGTGTGATCACAGCTCACTGTAACCTCCACCTCCTAGACTCAAGCAGTCCTCCAGCCTCAGCCTCCCAAAGTGCTGGGACTACAGGTGACAGCTGCCATGTCTGGAGGGTTTAATTACTTCTGATTCCATTACTGGTGCTAGTTGACCTTCGATTTTTGTTTCTCTGAGATGGGGTCACGCTCTGTTGCCCAGGCTGAAGGATCCACAGCTCACTGTAGCCTCAACCTCCTGGGCTCAAGTGATCCTCCCTCCTCAGCCCCCTGATTAGATGAGACTATAGGCGCATGCCACCATATCCAGCTAATTTTTGTATTTTTAGTAGAAATGGGATTTCACCATGTTGGCCAGGCTGGTCTCGAACTCCTAACCTCATATGATCTGCCTGCCTCAGCCTCTCCAAGTGCTGGGATTACAGGCGTGAGCCACCATGCCTGGCCCCTGAATGAGCATTTAACAGAAAAGATGCTGCCAGCTCCAAATAACCCAGGCCCTGCATTTTCTACAGCAGAAACTTGGAGATCAGCATGAATCAATGCCACACGAAGGTGAGCTGGGAGGGAGACGGCAGTGATTTCAAGTCATCAAGTTGGCCAGGCGCAGGGGCTCACGCCTGTCATCCCAGCACTTTAGGAGGCCAAGGCAGGCAGATCCACGAGGTCAGGAGATCGAGACCATCCTGGCCACCACAGTGAAATGACATCTCTACTAAAAATACAAAACTTAGCCAGGTGTGCTGGTGCGCACCTGTAGTCCCAGCTACTTGGGAGGCGGAGGTTGCAATGAGCCGAGATCGTGCCACTACACTCCAGTCTGGGCGACAGAGGGAGACTCCGTCTCAAAAATAAATAAAGTCATTAAGTATACTAAAGGACAGGAATGGCTTTCACCAGTTTGTGGGTGCGAAGAAGAGAATGGGAACTAAATTATACGTGTAGCAAATATGTTGTTGAGGCATTTCACAGTGAAAGGAAAAGATGAAAAGAACAACAAATGGCACAAAATAACGGCTGTTTTAACAAAGGGTAGATGAATGAATCTCTGAACACAGGAGAAAGCCTGTTTTATAACCACAGGGAAAATACTGAAGATTCTACAGGAAGACTTAGCAATTGAGGTCTTAGTGGGGACAGCAGAGCAGAATCAGAGGACAAATGAAAATAGTCAGGCATAGGGCTCATGCCTGTAGTTCCACCTCCTTGGGAGGCTAAGGCAGGAGGATCGCACGAGCCCAGGAGTTCGAGACCATCCTGGACAACATAGGGAGACCCCATCTCTAAAAAAATGAAAAAAAAAAAAAAAGAGTTCAGTGTGATGGCATGTGTCTGAAGTAGCAGCTACTCAGGAGGCTGAAGTAAGAGGATTGCCTGAGCCCGGGAGTTGGAGGCTGCAGTGAGCTACGATTACTCCATTGCATTCCAATCTGGGTGACAAAGCAAGACCCTTTCTCAAAACAAGAAAAAAGAGGGCCAGGTGTGGTGGCTCATGCCTGTAATCCCAGCACCTTGGGAGGCAGAGGTGGGGGAGGGTCATCTGAGGTCCGAGGTTCAAGACCAGCCTGGCCAACATAGGGAAACCCCATCTCCACTAACAACAAAAAAATTAGCTGAGCATGATGGTGGCACATGCTTGTAATCCCAGCTACTCAGGAGGCTGAAGCAGGAGAATTGCTTGAACCTGGGAGGCGGAGGTTGCAGTGAGCCAAGATCGTACCACTGTACTCCAGCCTGGGCAATAGCCAGACTGTCTCAAAAAAAGAAAAAAGAAAAAAATAGAATATGCCTTTCTCTAAAATTCAGGCACAGGAAAGGAATCGTGTAGTGATGTGTACAGGTAGCAGCATCACTGAGGCATCTCAGGGTTTAGGGCCAAATGTCCACAGCTGCTTGCAAAGATGCCAGGCTTTTTTGTTGTTGAGATAAGTCTTGCTCTGTCACCAGGCTGGAGCACAGTGGCGCAATCTCGGCTCACTGCAACCTCTGCTTCCCAGGTTCAAGCGATTCTCCTGCCTCAGCCTCCCGAGTAGCTGGGACTACAGGGGTGTGCCACCACACCTGGCTAATTTTTAGTAGAGATGGGGTTTCACTGTGTTAGCCAGGATGGTCTTGATCTCCTGACCTCATGATCCGCCCGCCTTGGCCTCCCAAAGTGCTGGGATTACAGGCGCAAGCCACCGCACCCAGCCAAGATCCCAGGCTTTTGAGAACAGTTGCCTGAAACGAGGACATCCAGCAGGGTGCCATGGTTCATGCCAGTAATCCCAGCACTTTGGGAGGCCAAGGTGGGTGGATAACCTGAGGTCAGGAGTTTGAAACCAGCCTGACCAACATGGTGAAACCCAGTATCTACTAAAAATACAAAATTAGGCATGGTGGCATGTACCTGTAATCCCTGCTACTCAGGAGGCTGAAGCAGGAGAATGGTTTGAATCTGGGAGGCAGAGGTTGCAGTGAGCTGAGATTGCACCACTGCACTCCAGCCTGGGTGACTAAGTAACACTCCATCTCAAAAAAAAAAAAAAAAAAAAAGAGACCATCCATGGGTTCTGCTTTGTAGACTTCCAGGAACCTCATCCCACAGCCCCCTGCAGGCACCCACTCAACCTGGGAAGCTCCACGTCCTTATCTTTTCCTCCTCCATCCATGGCTCCTTTCCCTGCTCCAAACTGGAGATCACAGCTGGTTTGCTGACTTGACACCCTGTTCGGGAGAAACAGTTAAAGGATTTGTGCTGAGCCAGCTGGGCCTTCCAAGCAAGCAGACGTTTCAGCCTGCAAAACAAACGGTGGACGTCTCAGCCACAGAAGAGCTGTTTTGCTTGGCAGGTAACTTCACAAGGACCCCAAGTGGGATGGAGACTCTTTGACCACTGAAACCCAAGGCCAAGCACTTTTATTTTTGACACAGGGTCTTGCTCTGTTGCCCAGGCTGGAGTGCAATGGCACAATCACAGTTCACTACAGCCTCAACCTCCTGTACTCAACTGATCCTCCCGTCTCAGCCTCCCGAGTAGCTGGGACTACAGGCATGCATCACCACCCTCAACTAATTTGATTTCTTTTTGTAGAGATGGGGTTTTGCTCTGTTGCCCAGGCTAGTCTTGAACTCGGGCATCAAGTGATCCTTCCATTTGAGACTCACAAGTATCTGGGACTGCAGGCACATGCCACCATGCCTGGCTCATTTTTTAATTTGTATAAATCGGGTCTTGCACCTGTAGCTCAAGCAATCCTCCCACCTCGGCCTCCTGAAATGCTGGGATCACAGGCACAAGCCAGCATGCCCAGCCTAGCACTTTTAGTGTGTGAGCAGTTCCCCAGTTTTTTTTTTTTTTTTTTGAGACGGAGTCTTGCTCTGTCCCCCAGGCTGGAGTGCAGTGGCCGGATCTCAGCTCACTGCAACCTCCGCCTCCCGGGTTTACGCCATTCTCCTGCCTCAGCCTCCCGAGTAGCTGGGACTACAGGCGCCCCCACCTCGCCCGGCTAGTTTTTTTGTATTTTTTAGTAGAGACGGGGTTTCACCGCGTTAGCCAGGATGGTCTCGATCTCCTGACCTCATGATCCGCCCGCCTCGGCCTCCCAAAGTGCTGGGATTACAGGCTTGAGCTACCGCGCCCGGCCCAGTTCCCCAGTTTTACACATCTAAGAGTTCATGTGACCCGAGGACCACGGGGAAGTCTTCCTCACCGACAGACAGCAGGTGGCTGTCGTTCTCCAGCATCACATCCGGTACAGAGTCCTCTGCTCCAGGTCCAGCTGCTGCCACTCTTTCCAGGTGAAGCCCACAGCCACGTCCCCGAATGACAGTGACCCCTGGAACAGCACATGGCTGATGAATGTGGAGTGGCTGGCACTGGGTACCATGGCAAAGGCGTGGAGGAGATTGCTCTTACCACCTTCTGAGGTCAGCTCTCCCCATGTTAGGTTAGGTAGGAAGCTGAGCACGCCCCTAACTTTGTACTACACTTTGTGGAAGAGAAAAAATATATAAGAAAAAATATCTCGGCCAGGTACAGTGGCTCACGCCTGTCATCCCAGCACTTTGCAGGGCTGAGACGGGCGGATTGCTTGAAGTTAGGAGTTTGAGACCAGCCTGGCCAACATGGTGAAACCCAGTCTCTACAAAATATAGATAAGCTAGACATGCTAGTGGGTGCCTGTAATCCCAGCTACCAGGGAGGCTCAGGCAGGAGAATCGCTTCAACCCAGGAGGCATAGGTTGCAGTGAGCTGAGATCCTGCCCTTGCACTCCAGGCTGTACAACGGAGTAAGACTCCATCTCAAAAAAAAAAAAAAAATCTCACTACTGGATCTCCATTCATTCCTTCAATGATCAAGCACCTTTCAAGGACCTGGCACGCTGCTGGTGTTCTACCAGGTGCTTGGGGTCAAGGGCTGAACACAAAATCGTTCCTGTTCTAAAGGTGCTTAGAAGTGTTGCTGCCAGATGAACACATGAAGAGAGCTGCAGTGTAAGGCTATACCGTAGGTGGTGGTAGACATGTGGTTACGTACAGAACGGGCACGAGCAAGACAGCAGCCAGATCCAACGTACTGTCAAGTGAGGCTTCCTAGGAGGTCACGGGCGAGCAGAATCACGAAAGATAAACAGAGTGATCGGATGTCTGAAGGATATTCCTAGCAAGAGGCCTGGCATGGGCAAAGGAGGCACAGAAAAGTCTGGTAGGAGCCACAGAGAGAATGAAAATGCAGGGTGTAAGGTGTGTGCGGGACAGGGAGTGCGCCAGCAGCGGGTAGAAGTGACTTTTTTTTTTCCCCTGTAGGAAATGGGGACTCCCACCTCACGGTATTTAAGGAGGGGGACCTACAGATGATCTGATGTGGAAAAAAGGTGGGAGGCGCCAGACGGGAGGATAGCAGGAGCTAAATTAGCACATGATTCTAATCTTCAATGTAAGCTATGCCCAAAATTAAAACAGCAAGAGAAATGCAGACAAGGGATTCCACAGATACAGAACAGGGCTTGGCCTCCTTCACCTCTCCCATCCTCTCTCCATGAATTAAAGACCCCTGTTTAAACACTTTTAATTTATACGTTTTGGAAGAAAATATAAGGGGTGTATACATATAATATATAGATATAATAATATCTATAGATTTATATATTATATCTATATAATACAGATATATATTATTATATCTATATATTATATATACACACCCCTTATATTTTCTTCCAAATTTATTTCTTCCAAATAGTATTTTCTATACTATTATATAGATATAACATCTATAGATATATATATAGATATATATACACACGCATATAGAGTTTTTTTTTTTTTTTTTTGGGAGACTGTTTCACTCTTGTCACCCAGGCTGGGGTGCAGTGGCACAATCTTGGCTCACCACAACCTCTGCCTCCCAGGTTCAAGCGATTCTCCTGCCTCAGTCTCCTGAGTAGCTGGGATTACAGGCATGCACCACTATGCCTGGCTCATTTTGTATTTTTAGTAGAGACAGGGTTTCTCCACGTTGGTCAGGCTGGTCTCGAACTCCTGACCTCAGGTGATCTGCCCGCCTCAGCCTCCCAAAGTGCTGGGATTACAGGTGTGAGCCACTGCCCCTGGCCTTAGATCTTTTTGAGACAGGGTCTGTCTGTGTCCAGGCTGGAGTGCAGTGGTGTGATCATGGCTTGCTGCAGCCTCTACCTCCTGGGTTTCAGTGATCTTCTCGCCTCAGCCTCCCGAGTAGCTGGGATTACAGGCATGTGCCACCACACCCAGCTAATTTTATTTAAATTATTTGTAGAGGTGGAGTCTCACTATGTTGTTTAATGAAAGTTTAAATAATTTGAGGCCGGGCAGGTTGGCTCATGTCTATAATCCCAGCACTTTGGGAAGCTAAGGCAGGTGGATCACTTGAGGGCAAGAGTTCAAGACCAGCCTGGCCAACATGGTAAAACCCCATCTCTACTAAAAATACAAAAAAAATTAGCCGGGCATGGGGCCGGGCACCTGTAATCCCAGCTACTCAGGAGGCAGGAGAAACACTTGAACCCGGGAGGCAGCGCTTGCAGTGAGCCGAGATCGCACCACTGCACTCCAGCCTGGACGACAGAGCAAGAGTCTCAAAAAAAAAAAAAAAAAAAAAAAAAGAGTTGGGGTGCTTTCGTCACTGCAGCAGAGGTCAAGGGGGGGATGCTGGATAGAAAGGGCTGCGGTGGGTGCCCCGGACACAGGCTGCTGGGGTGGTGAGGGATGCTCACAGGCAAATGGGTGACCCAAAGTGTCCTAAACCGTGGGACAAGCATGTGCAGAGGAGGGGCAGGAAGTAGCGCACAGCCCAGGGGCAGCAGCAGGGACCGGGAGCTATGTGGGAGTGGGGAGAGGCAA
>NW_022331673.1:0-3019 GCF_002776525.5 Piliocolobus tephrosceles | reverse complement strand
TCCCGAATATCCCATCACATGCTAAACATACACAGGGCTAGAAAACTGCTCAATGAAAAGAGAGGCTTATCTGGGTGAGAGGAATTAAGACCACACAGAGCAATTTCACAGAAAGCTTCCTTCTGGATTTTACCATGAGGATATTTCTTTCTCCATATTCTAAGGATGTCCTTCCTCAGGTTCCACAAAAACAGTGATTTCAAGCTGCTCAATCCAAAGAATGGTTTAACTCTAGGAGACGAATACACACATCGCAAAGCAGTTGCTCAGAACGGTTTTCTGCAGGTTTCATCGGAAAATGATTCCTCGCACACCACAAGCCTCCAGGCGTCACTGAATATCCCTTCACTGATATTTCAAAGACAGAGCTTCAAAACTGGGCAACATAGAGTAAGCATTAACTCTGTGAAGTGAATGCACATTTCAGAGAGCAGATTCTTGGAATGCTTCTTCCTCGATTTTATTTCAATATATTTCCCTATTCTCCATAGTCCTCAATGCATTGCTGAATATCACATTTCCGGTTTCACAGGAACAGTGTGCAAACACTGCCTTGTGAGAAAAGAGGTATAACTCGCTGAGTGGAATGCATACATCACAAAGTAGTTTCTCAGAACGCTTCTATCTAGTTTTTATCTGAAGATATCTCCTTTTTCACCATAGGCCTGAATGTTCTCCCGAATGTCCCTTCGTGGTCTGTGCATGATAGAGTTTGCAAACTGCGTAATTTAATTAAAGTTTTAACTATGCAAGACTAATAAATATATGTAACACAAAGCAGTTTCACAGAAATCTTCTTTCCAATTTTTTGTCTGAGGATATTTCCTTTTTCACTATAGTTGTAGCAATACTTTTGAATAACTCTTGGTAGCTTTTTCTCCAAAGGGGATTCCCTAATCCTCTAGGAAAAGAAAGGTACTTTCTGGGAGTGGAATGCACACGTCACAATGTAGCTCCTCAGAAAGCTTCCCTCTAGTTTCTATGTGAAAACGTTTCCTTTCTCACCGTAAGCCTCAAAGCCCTCCAGAGTATCCCTTCGTAGATTACACAAAAAAAGTGTTATGATACAGCTCAATGAAAAGAGAAGCTCAACTGTGTGAGCGGAATTCACGTGACACAGAGCAGTTTCACGGACAGCTTCCTTCTGGTTTCTCTCTGAGGTTATTTCTTTTTCAGGATATTCTAAAGAGCGTTTCCAAATGTCCTCTCTCAGATTCCACTTGAACAGTGATTTCAAACTGCTCAATTAAAAGAATGATTTAACTCTGTGAGATGAATACAAACATCACAAAAGAGTTGCACAGAAAGCTTCTCTCCAGTTTGCACAGAAAGCTTCTCTCTGGTTTTCGATGGAAGACATTTCCTTGCCTCAGAGAGGCCTCCAGTCTCCACTTACTATCCCTTCGCAGAATCCTCAAAGACCGACTTTCCAACTGGGAAATGTAGAGTAAGCTTTAACACTGAAGAGAATGGACATATCAGAGAGCAGTTTCTTCGAGTGCTTCCTTCTGTTTTTTGTTGGATGACATTTCACTTTTTGCCATAGTCTTCAATGTGCTCCGAATATCACTCTTTTGGTTGTACAGGAACAGTGTTCAAACTGTGCCTTATGAGAAGAAAGTTGTAACTCCCTGATTGGAATGCGCAAATCACGAAGCAGTTTCTCAGAAAGCTTCTCTCCAGTTTCTATCTGACTATATTTCCTATTTCACCGTAGGCCCGAATGTGATCCCAAATATCCCTTCGCGGATCCATCTACGAGGGAGTTTCCAAAGTGCATAATGTAAAGAAAGCTTCATCTATGTGAGATGAATAAACATAGCAAAAAGCAGAATCACACAAAGCTTCTTTAAAGTTTTTATCTGAAGATAGTTCCTTTTTCACCCTAGTCCTGGATGTGCTCCCGAAGGTCTCTTCGTGGATCCGTCCATGACAGTTTCCACGCTGTGTAATGCAAGAAAGCTTTAACTATGTGAGATGATTACACATATCACAGAATAGTTTCCTAGAAAGAATCTTTCCAGTTTTTGTCTGCGGCTATTTCCTTTTCACCAATGGCATCAACATGTTCCCGAATATAACTTGGCACCTGTTTCTTCAAAATGTTTAGCTGACTCTGTATGAGAAGAGAGGTATAACACTGTGAGTGGAATGCACACATCACAAAGGAGTTCCTCGGAAAGCTTCTCTCCAGTTTTGGTCTGAACATATTTTCTTTTTCACCGTAAGCCTCAAAGTGCTAGCGAATATCCCATCACATGCTAAACATACACAGGGTTAGAAAACTTCAATGAAATGAGAGGCTTAACTGAGCAAGAGGAATTAAGAGAGCACAGAACAGTTTCAAGAAAGCTTCCTATAGGCCCGAATGTGATCCCAAATGTCCCTTCATGGATCCATCCACGAGAGAGTTCCAAGCTGCAAAATGTAAAGAAAGCTTCATCTATGTGAGATGAATAAACGTATCAAAAAGCATATTCACAGAAATCTTCTTTCCAGTTTTTATCTGAAGCTATTTCCTTTTTCACCATAGCCCAGAATGTGTTCCTGAAGGTCCCTTCCTCGATCCCTCCATGACAGTTTCCAAGCTGCGTAATGTAAAGAGAGGTTTATCTATGTGAGATGATTACACATATCACAGAGTAGTTTCCTAGAAAGCTTCTTTCCAGTTTTTGTCTGAGGCTATTTCCCTTTTCACCATCAGCAGCAACATGCTACCGAATATCATTTGGTACCTGTTTCTCCAAAAGGGATTCCCTGACGCTGTATGAGAAGAGAGATATAACACTGTGACTGGAATGCACATGTCACAAAGCAGTTCCTCAGAAAGCTTCTCTCCAGTTTCAGTCTGATCATATTTCCTTTTTCATCGTAAGCCTCGAAGTGCTCCCGAATATCCCATCACATGCTAAACATGCACAGGGCTAGAAAACTGCTCAATGAAAAGAGAGGTTTATTTGGGTGAGAGGAACTAAGACGACACAGAGCAGTTTCACAGAAAGCTTCCTTCTGGATTTTA
>NW_022331672.1:0-3019 GCF_002776525.5 Piliocolobus tephrosceles | reverse complement strand
TAAAATCCAGAAGGAAGCTTTCTGTGAAACTGCTCTGTGTCGTCTTAGTTCCTCTCACCCAAATAAACCTCTCTTTTCATTGAGCAGTTTTCTAGCCCTGTGCATGTTTAGCATGTGATGGGATATTCGGGAGCACTTCGAGGCTTACGATGAAAAAGGAAATATGATCAGACTGAAACTGGAGAGAAGCTTTCTGAGGAACTGCTTTGTGACATGTGCATTCCAGTCACAGTGTTATATCTCTCTTCTCATACAGCGTCAGGGAATCCCTTTTGGAGAAACAGGTACCAAATGATATTCGGTAGCATGTTGCTGCTGATGGTGAAAAGGGAAATAGCCTCAGACAAAAACTGGAAAGAAGCTTTCTAGGAAACTACTCTGTGATATGTGTAATCATCTCACATAGATAAACCTCTCTTTACATTACGCAGCTTGGAAACTGTCATGGAGGGATCGAGGAAGGGACCTTCAGGAACACATTCTGGGCTATGGTGAAAAAGGAAATAGCTTCAGATAAAAACTGGAAAGAAGATTTCTGTGAATATGCTTTTTGATACGTTTATTCATCTCACATAGATGAAGCTTTCTTTACATTTTGCAGCTTGGAACTCTCTCGTGGATGGATCCATGAAGGGACATTTGGGATCACATTCGGGCCTATAGGAAGCTTTCTTGAAACTGTTCTGTGCTCTCTTAATTCCTCTTGCTCAGTTAAGCCTCTCATTTCATTGAAGTTTTCTAACCCTGTGTATGTTTAGCATGTGATGGGATATTCGCTAGCACTTTGAGGCTTACGGTGAAAAAGAAAATATGTTCAGACCAAAACTGGAGAGAAGCTTTCCGAGGAACTCCTTTGTGATGTGTGCATTCCACTCACAGTGTTATACCTCTCTTCTCATACAGAGTCAGCTAAACATTTTGAAGAAACAGGTGCCAAGTTATATTCGGGAACATGTTGATGCCATTGGTGAAAAGGAAATAGCCGCAGACAAAAACTGGAAAGATTCTTTCTAGGAAACTATTCTGTGATATGTGTAATCATCTCACATAGTTAAAGCTTTCTTGCATTACACAGCGTGGAAACTGTCATGGACGGATCCACGAAGAGACCTTCGGGAGCACATCCAGGACTAGGGTGAAAAAGGAACTATCTTCAGATAAAAACTTTAAAGAAGCTTTGTGTGATTCTGCTTTTTGCTATGTTTATTCATCTCACATAGATGAAGCTTTCTTTACATTATGCACTTTGGAAACTCCCTCGTAGATGGATCCGCGAAGGGATATTTGGGATCACATTCGGGCCTACGGTGAAATAGGAAATATAGTCAGATAGAAACTGGAGAGAAGCTTTCTGAGAAACTGCTTCGTGATTTGCGCATTCCAATCAGGGAGTTACAACTTTCTTCTCATAAGGCACAGTTTGAACACTGTTCCTGTACAACCAAAAGAGTGATATTCGGAGCACATTGAAGACTATGGCAAAAAGTGAAATGTCATCCAACAAAAAACAGAAGGAAGCACTCGAAGAAACTGCTCTCTGATATGTCCATTCTCTTCAGTGTTAAAGCTTACTCTACATTTCCCAGTTGGAAAGTCGGTCTTTGAGGATTCTGCGAAGGGATAGTAAGTGGAGACTGGAGGCCTCTCTGAGGCAAGGAAATGTCTTCCATCGAAAACCAGAGAGAAGCTTTCTGTGCAAACTGGAGAGAAGCTTTCTGTGCAACTCTTTTGTGATGTTTGTATTCATCTCACAGAGTTAAATCATTCTTTTAATTGAGCAGTTTGAAATCACTGTTCAAGTGGAATCTGAGAGAGGACATTTGGAAACGCTCTTTAGAATATCCTGAAAAAGAAATAACCTCAGAGAGAAACCAGAAGGAAGCTGTCCGTGAAACTGCTCTGTGTCACGTGAATTCCGCTCACACAGTTGAGCTTCTCTTTTCATTGAGCTGTATCATAACACTTTTTTTGTGTAATCTACGAAGGGATACTCTGGAGGGCTTTGAGGCTTACGGTGAGAAAGGAAACGTTTTCACATAGAAACTAGAGGGAAGCTTTCTGAGGAGCTACATTGTGACGTGTGCATTCCACTCCCAGAAAGTACCTTTCTTTTCCTAGAGGATTAGGGAATCCCCTTTGGAGAAAAAGCTACCAAGAGTTATTCAAAAGTATTGCTACAACTATAGTGAAAAAGGAAATATCCTCAGACAAAAAATTGGAAAGAAGATTTCTGTGAAACTGCTTTGTGTTACATATATTTATTAGTCTTGCATAGTTAAAACTTTAATTAAATTACGCAGTTTGCAAACTCTATCATGCACAGACCACGAAGGGACATTCGGGAGAACATTCAGGCCTATGGTGAAAAAGGAGATATCTTCAGATAAAAACTAGATAGAAGCGTTCTGAGAAACTACTTTGTGATGTATGCATTCCACTCAGCGAGTTATACCTCTTTTCTCACAAGGCAGTGTTTGCACACTGTTCCTGTGAAACCGGAAATGTGATATTCAGCAATGCATTGAGGACTATGGAGAATAGGGAAATATATTGAAATAAAATCGAGGAAGAAGCATTCCAAGAATCTGCTCTCTGAAATGTGCATTCACTTCACAGAGTTAATGCTTACTCTATGTTGCCCAGTTTTGAAGCTCTGTCTTTGAAATATCAGTGAAGGGATATTCAGTGACGCCTGGAGGCTTGTGGTGTGCGAGGAATCATTTTCCGATGAAACCTGCAGAAAACCGTTCTGAGCAACTGCTTTGCGATGTGTGTATTCGTCTCCTAGAGTTAAACCATTCTTTGGATTGAGCAGCTTGAAATCACTGTTTTTGTGGAACCTGAGGAAGGACATCCTTAGAATATGGAGAAAGAAATATCCTCATGGTAAAATCCAGAAGGAAGCTTTCTGTGAAATTGCTCTGTGTGGTCTTAATTCCTCTCACCCAGATAAGCCTCTCTTTTCATTGAGCAGTTTTCTAGCCCTGTGTATGTTTAGCATGTGATGGGATATTCGGGA
>NW_022331671.1:0-5211 GCF_002776525.5 Piliocolobus tephrosceles | reverse complement strand
GTATGAATGTCTTCTTTTGAGAAATGTCTGTTCATATCCTTTCCCCACTTTTGGATGGGGTTGTTTGTTTTTTTCTTGTATATTTGTTTGAGTTCTTTGTAGATTCTGGAAATGAGCCCTTTGTCAGATGAGTAGATTGCAAAAATTTTCTCCCATTCTGTAGGTTGCCTGTTCACTCTGATGGTAGTTTCTTTTGCTGTGCAGAAGCTCTTTAGTTTAATGAGATCCCATTTGTCAATTTTGGCTTTTGCTGCCGTTGCTTTTGGTGTTTTAGACATGAAGTCCTTGCCCATGCCTATGTCCTGAATGGTACTACCTAGATTTTCTTCTAGGGTTTTTATGGTATTAGGTCTAACATTTAAGTCTCTAATCCATCTTGAATTAATCTTCGTATAAGGAGTAAGGAAAGGATCCAGTTTCAGCTTTCTACTTATGGCTAGCCAATTTTCCCAGCACCATTTATTAAATAGGGAATCCTTTCCCCATTTCTTGTTTTTCTCAGGTTTGTCAAAGATCAGATGGTTGTAGATGTGTGGCATTATTTCTGAAGGCTCCGTTCTGTTCCATTGGTCTATATCTCTGTTTTGGTACCAGTACCATGCTGTTTTGGTTACTGTAGCCTTGTAGTATAGTTTGAAGTCAGGTAGCGTGACGCCTCCGGCTTTGTCCTTTTGACTTAGGATTGTCTTGGCAATACGGGCTCTTTTTTGGTTCCATATGAACTTTAAAGCAGTTTTTTCCAATTCGGTGAAGAAACTCATTGGTAGCTTGATGGGGATGGCATTGAATCTATAAATAACCTTGGGCAGTATAGCCATTTTCACGATATTGATTCTTCCTATCCATGAGCATGGTATGTTCTTCCATTTGTTTGTGTCCTCTTTGATTTCACTGAGCAGGGGTTTGTAGTTCTCCTTGAAGAGGTCTTTTACATCCCTTGTAAGTTGGATTCCTAGGTATTTTATTCTCTTTGAAGCAATTGTGAATGGAATTTCATTCCTGATTTGGCTCTCTGCTTGTCTGTTACTGGTGTATAAGAATGCTTGTGATTTTTGCACATTAATTTTGTATCCTGAGACTTTGCTGAAGTTGCTTATCAGCTTAAGGAGATTTTGGGCTGAGACGATGGGGTTTTCTAAATATACAATCATGTCATCTGCAAACAGGGACAATTTGACTTCTTCTTTTCCTAACTGAATACCCTTGATTTCTTTCTCTTGCCTGATTGCCCTAGCCAGAACTTCCAACACTATGTTGAATAGGAGTGGTGAGAGAGGGAATCCCTGTCTTGTGCCAGTTTTCAAAGGGAATTTTTCCAGTTTTTGCCCATTCAGTATGATATTAGCTGTGGGTTTGTCATAAATAGCTCTTATTATTTTGAGGTACGTTCCATCAATACCGAATTTGTTGAGCGTTTTTAGCATGAAGGGCTGTTGAATTTTGTCGAAAGCCTTTTCTGCATCTATTGAGATAATCATGTGGTTCTTGTCTTTGGTTCTGTTGATATGCTGGATTACGTTGATTGATTTGCGAATGTTGAACCAGCCTTGCATCCCAGGGATGAAGCCCACTTGATCATGGTGGATAAGCTTTTTGATGTGCTGCTGAATCCGGTTTGCCAGTATTTTATTGAGGATTTTTGCATCGATGTTCATCAGGGAGATTGGTCTAAAATTCTCTTTTTTTGTTGTGTCTCTGCCAGGCTTTGGTATCAGGATGATGTTGGCCTCATAAAATGAGTTAGGGAGGATTCCCTCTTTTTCTATTGATTGGAATAGTTTCAGAAGGAATGGTACCAGCTCCTCCTTGTACCTCTGGTAGAATTCAGCTGTGAATCCATCTGGTCCTGGGCTTTTTTTGGTGGGCAGGCTATTAATTGTTGCCTCAATTTCAGAGGCTGCTATTGGTCTATTCAGGGATTCAACTTCTTCCTGGTTTAGTCTTGGAAGAGTGTACGTGTCCAGGAAATTATCCATTTCTTCTAGATTTTCTAGTTGATTTGCGTAGAGGTGTTTATAGTATTCTCTGATGGTAGTTTGTATTTCTGTGGGGTCGGTGGTGATATCCCCTTTATCATTTTTTATTGCGTCTATTTGATTCCTCTCTCTTTTCTTCTTTATTAATCTTGCTAGCGGTCTGTCAATTTTGTTGATCTTTTCAAAAAACCAACTCCTGGATTCATTGATTTTTTGGAGGGTTTTTTTTGTCTCTATCTCCTTCAGTTCTGCTCTGATCTTAGTTATTTCTTGCCTTCTGCTAGCTTTTGAATGTGTTTGCTCTTGCCTCTCTAGTTCTTTTAATTGTGATGTTAGAGTGTCAATTTTAGATCTTTCCTGCTTTCTCTTGTGGGCACTTAGTGCTATAAATTTCCCTCTACACACTGCTTTAAATGTGTCCCAGAGATTCTGGTATGTTGTATCTTTGTTCTCATTGGTTTCAAAGAACATCTTTATTTCTGCTTTCATTTCGTTATGTACCCAGTAGTCATTCAGGAGCAGGTTGTTCAGTTTCCATGTAGTTGAGCGGTTTTGATTGAGTTTCTTAGTCCTGAGTTCTAGTTTGATTGCACTGTGGTCAGAGAGACAGTTTGTTATAATTTCTGTTCTTTTACATTTGCTGAGGAGTGCTTTACTTCCAATTATGTGGTCAATTTTGGAATAAGTGTGATGTGGTGCTGAGAAGAATGTATATTCTGTTGACTTGGGGTGGAGAGCCGAATAGGAACAGCTTCAGTCTCCATCTCCCAGAGCGAGCAACACAGAAGACCGGTGATTTCTGCATTTTTCAACGGAGGTACTGGGGTCATCTCACTCGGGAGTGCCGGACAATCGGTACTGGTCAGCTGCTGCAGCCCGACCAGCAAGAGCTGAAGCAGGGCGAGGCATCGCCTCACCTGGGAAGCGCTAGGGGGAAGGGAGTCCCTTTTCCTAGCCAGGGGAACTGAGACACACAACACCTGGAACATCGGGTAACTCCCACCCCAATACTGCGCTGTAACACCAGCACACCGGAGATTATATCCCACACCTGGCCAGGAGGGTCCCACACCCAGGGAGCCTCCCTCCTTGCTAACACAGCAGTCTGCAGCAATCTAACCGCAAGGCAGCAGCCAGGCTGGTGGAGGGGCGCCCGCCATCGCTGAGGCTTAAGTAGGTAAATAAAGCCGCTGGGAAGCTCGAACTGGGTGGAGCTCACAGCAGCTCAAGGAAACCTGCCTGTCTCTGTAGACTCCGCCTCTGGGGACAGGGCTCAGCTAAAGCAGCAGAGGCCTGTCCAGACGCGAACAACTCTGTCTGACAGCTTTGAAGAGAGCAGTGGATCTCCCAACATGGTGGTTGAGATCTGAGAAGGGGCAGTCTGCCTGCTCAAGTGGGTCCCTGACCCCTGAGTAGCCTAACTGGGAGACATCCCCCACTAGGGGCAGTCTGACACCCCACACCTCACAGGGTGGAGTACACCCCTGAGAGGAAGCTTCCAAAGCAAGAATCAGACAGGTGCACTCGCTGTTCAGCAATATTCTGTCTTCTGCAACCTCTGCTGCTGATACCCAGGCAAACAGGGTCTGGAGTGGACCTCAAGCAATCTCCAACAGACCTACAGCTGAGGGTCCTGACTGTCAGAAGGAAAACTATCAAACAGGAAGGACACCTATACCAAAACCCCATCAGTACGTCACCATCATCAAAGACCAGAGAAAGATAAAACCACAAAGATGGGGAAAAAGCAGGGCAGAAAAGCTGGAAATTCAAAAAATAAGAGCGCATCTCCTCCTGCAAAGGAGCACAGCCCATCGCCAGCAACGGATCAAAGCTGGTCAGAGAATGATTTTGATGAGATGAGAGAAGAAGGCTTCAGTCCATCAAACCTCTCAGAGCTAAAGGAGGAATTACGTACCCAGCGCAAAGAAACTAAAAATCTTGAAAAAAGAGTGGAAGAATTGACAGCTAGACTAATTAATGCAGAGAAGGTCATAAACGAAATGACAGAGATGAAAACCATGACACGAGAAATACGTGACAAATGCACAAGCTTCAGTAACCGACTCGATCAACTGGAAGAAAGAGTATCAGCGATTGAGGATCAAATGAATGAAATGAAGCGAGAAGAGAAACCAAAAGAAAAAAGAAGAAAAAGAAATGAACAAAGCCTGCAAGAAGTATGGGATTATGTAAAAAGACCAAATCTACGTCTGATTGGGGTGCCTGAAAGTGAGGGGGAAAATGGAACCAAATTGGAAAACACTCTACAGGATATCATCCAGGAGAACTTCCCCAACCTAGCAGGGCAGGCCAACATTCAAATTCAGGAAATACACAGAACGCCACAAAGATACTCCTCCAGAAGAGCAACTCCAAGACACATAATTGCCAGATTCACCAAAGTTGAAATGAAGGAAAAAATCTTAAGGGCAGCCAGAGAGAAAGGTCGGGTTACCCACAAAAGGAAGCCCATCAGACTGACAGCAGATCTCTCAGCAGAAACTCTACAAGCCAGAAGAGAGTGGGGGCCAATATTCAACGTTCTTAAAGAAAAGAATTTTAAACCCAGAATTTCATATCCAGCCAAACTAAGTTTCATAAGTGAAGGAGAAATAAAATTCTTTACAGATAAGCAAATGCTTAGAGATTTTGTCACCACCAGGCCTGCCTTACAAGAGACCCTGAAGGAAGCCCTAAACATGGAAAGGAACAACCGGTACCAGCCATTGCAAAAACATGCCAAAATGTAAAGACCATCAAGGCTAGGAAGAAACTGCATCAACTAATGAGCAAAATAACCAGTTAATATCATAATGGCAGGATCAAGTTCACACATAACAATATTAACCTTAAATGTAAATGGACTAAATGCTCCAATTAAAAGACACAGACTGGCAAACTGGATAAAGAGTCAAGACCCATCAGTCTGCTGTCTTCAGGAGACCCATCTCACATGCAGAGACATACATAGGCTCAAAATAAAGGGATGGAGGAAGATCTACCAAGCAAATGGAGAACAAAAAAAAGCAGGGGTTGCAATCCTAGTCTCTGATAAAACAGACTTTAAACCATCAAAGATCAAAAGAGACAAAGAAGGCCATTACATAATGGTAAAGGGATCAATTCAACAGGAAGAGCTAACTATCCTAAATATATATGCACCCAATACAGGAGCACCCAGATTCATAAAGCAAGTCCTTAGAGACTTACAAAGAGACTTAGACTCCCATAC
>NW_022331670.1:0-5211 GCF_002776525.5 Piliocolobus tephrosceles | reverse complement strand
GTATGGGAGTCTAAGTCTCTTTGTAAGTCTCTAAGGACTTGCTTTATGAATCTGGGTGCTCCTGTATTGGGTGCATATATATTTAGGATAGTTAGCTCTTCCTGTTGAATTGATCCCTTTACCATTATGTAATGGCCTTCTTTGTCTCTTTTGATCTTTGATGGTTTAAAGTCTGTTTTATCAGAGACTAGGATTGCAACCCCTGCTTTTTTTTGTTCTCCATTTGCTTGGTAGATCTTCCTCCATCCCTTTATTTTGAGCCTATGTATGTCTCTGCATGTGAGATGGGTCTCCTGAAGACAGCAGACTGATGGGTCTTGACTCTTTATCCAGTTTGCCAGTCTGTGTCTTTTAATTGGAGCATTTAGTCCATTTACATTTAAGGTTAATATTGTTATGTGTGAACTTGATCCTGCCATTATGATATTAACTGGTTATTTTGCTCATTAGTTGATGCAGTTTCTTCCTAGCCTTGATGGTCTTTACATTTTGGCATGTTTTTGCAATGGCTGGTACCGGTTGTTCCTTTCCATGTTTAGGGCTTCCTTCAGGGTCTCTTGTAAGGCAGGCCTGGTGGTGACAAAATCTCTAAGCATTTGCTTATCTGTAAAGAATTTTATTTCTCCTTCACTTATGAAACTTAGTTTGGCTGGATATGAAATTCTGGGTTTAAAATTCTTTTCTTTAAGAACGTTGAATATTGGCCCCCACTCTCTTCTGGCTTGTAGAGTTTCTGCTGAGAGATCTGCTGTCAGTCTGATGGGCTTCCTTTTGTGGGTAACCCGACCTTTCTCTCTGGCTGCCCTTAAGATTTTTTCCTTCATTTCAACTTTGGTGAATCTGGCAATTATGTGTCTTGGAGTTGCTCTTCTGGAGGAGTATCTTTGTGGCGTTCTGTGTATTTCCTGAATTTGAATGTTGGCCTGCCCTGCTAGGTTGGGGAAGTTCTCCTGGATGATATCCTGTAGAGTGTTTTCCAATTTGGTTCCATTTTCCCCCTCACTTTCAGGCACCCCAATCAGACGTAGATTTGGTCTTTTTACATAATCCCATACTTCTTGCAGGCTTTGTTCATTTCTTTTTCTTCTTTTTTCTTTTGGTTTCTCTTCTCGCTTCATTTCATTCATTTGATCCTCAATCGCTGATACTCTTTCTTCCAGTTGATCGAGTCGGTTACTGAAGCTTGTGCATTTGTCACGTATTTCTCGTGTCATGGTTTTCATCTCTGTCATTTCGTTTATGACCTTCTCTGCATTAATTAGTCTAGCTGTCAATTCTTCCACTCTTTTTTCAAGATTTTTAGTTTCTTTGCGCTGGGTACGTAATTCCTCCTTTAGCTCTGAGAGGTTTGATGGACTGAAGCCTTCTTCTCTCATCTCGTCAAAATCATTCTCTGACCAGCTTTGATCCGTTGCTGGTGATGGGCTGTGCTCCTTTGCAGGAAGAGATGTGCTCTTATTTTTTGAATTTCCAGCTTTTCTGCCCTGCTTTTTCCCCATCTTTGTGGTTTTATCTTTCTCTGGTCTTTGATGATGGTGACGTACTGATGGGGTTTTGGTATAGGTGTCCTTCCTGTTTGATAGTTTTCCTTCTGACAGTCAGGACCCTCAGCTGTAGGTCTGTTGGAGATTGCTTGAGGTCCACTCCAGACCCTGTTTGCCTGGGTATCAGCAGCAGAGGTTGCAGAAGACAGAATATTGCTGAACAGCGAGTGCACCTGTCTGATTCTTGCTTTGGAAGCTTCCTCTCAGGGGTGTACTCCACCCTGTGAGGTGTGGGGTGTCAGACTGCCCCTAGTGGGGGATGTCTCCCAGTTAGGCTACTCAGGGGTCAGGGACCCACTTGAGCAGGCAGACTGCCCCTTCTCAGATCTCAACCACCATGTTGGGAGATCCACTGCTCTCTTCAAAGCTGTCAGACAGAGTTGTTCGCGTCTGGACAGGCCTCTGCTGCTTTAGCTGAGCCCTGTCCCCAGAGGCGGAGTCTACAGAGACAGGCAGGTTTCCTTGAGCTGCTGTGAGCTCCACCCAGTTCGAGCTTCCCAGCGGCTTTATTTACCTACTTAAGCCTCAGCGATGGCGGGCGCCCCTCCACCAGCCTGGCTGCTGCCTTGCGGTTAGATTGCTGCAGACTGCTGTGTTAGCAAGGAGGGAGGCTCCCTGGGTGTGGGACCCTCCTGGCCAGGTGTGGGATATAATCTCCGGTGTGCTGGTGTTACAGCGCAGTATTGGGGTGGGAGTTACCCGATGTTCCAGGTGTTGTGTGTCTCAGTTCCCCTGGCTAGGAAAAGGGACTCCCTTCCCCCTAGCGCTTCCCAGGTGAGGCGATGCCTCGCCCTGCTTCAGCTCTTGCTGGTCGGGCTGCAGCAGCTGACCAGTACCGATTGTCCGGCACTCCCGAGTGAGATGACCCCAGTACCTCCGTTGAAAAATGCAGAAATCACCGGTCTTCTGTGTTGCTCGCTCTGGGAGATGGAGACTGAAGCTGTTCCTATTCGGCTCTCCACCCCAAGTCAACAGAATATACATTCTTCTCAGCACCACATCACACTTATTCCAAAATTGACCACATAATTGGAAGTAAAGCACTCCTCAGCAAATGTAAAAGAACAGAAATTATAACAAACTGTCTCTCTGACCACAGTGCAATCAAACTAGAACTCAGGACTAAGAAACTCAATCAAAACCGCTCAACTACATGGAAACTGAACAACCTGCTCCTGAATGACTACTGGGTACATAACGAAATGAAAGCAGAAATAAAGATGTTCTTTGAAACCAATGAGAACAAAGATACAACATACCAGAATCTCTGGGACACATTTAAAGCAGTGTGTAGAGGGAAATTTATAGCACTAAGTGCCCACAAGAGAAAGCAGGAAAGATCTAAAATTGACACTCTAACATCACAATTAAAAGAACTAGAGAGGCAAGAGCAAACACATTCAAAAGCTAGCAGAAGGCAAGAAATAACTAAGATCAGAGCAGAACTGAAGGAGATAGAGACAAAAAAAACCCTCCAAAAAATCAATGAATCCAGGAGTTGGTTTTTTGAAAAGATCAACAAAATTGACAGACCGCTAGCAAGATTAATAAAGAAGAAAAGAGAGAGGAATCAAATAGACGCAATAAAAAATGATAAAGGGGATATCACCACCGACCCCACAGAAATACAAACTACCATCAGAGAATACTATAAACACCTCTACGCAAATCAACTAGAAAATCTAGAAGAAATGGATAATTTCCTGGACACGTACACTCTTCCAAGACTAAACCAGGAAGAAGTTGAATCCCTGAATAGACCAATAGCAGCCTCTGAAATTGAGGCAACAATTAATAGCCTGCCCACCAAAAAAAGCCCAGGACCAGATGGATTCACAGCTGAATTCTACCAGAGGTACAAGGAGGAGCTGGTACCATTCCTTCTGAAACTATTCCAATCAATAGAAAAAGAGGGAATCCTCCCTAACTCATTTTATGAGGCCAACATCATCCTGATACCAAAGCCTGGCAGAGACACAACAAAAAAAGAGAATTTTAGACCAATCTCCCTGATGAACATCGATGCAAAAATCCTCAATAAAATACTGGCAAACCGGATTCAGCAGCACATCAAAAAGCTTATCCACCATGATCAAGTGGGCTTCATCCCTGGGATGCAAGGCTGGTTCAACATTCGCAAATCAATCAACGTAATCCAGCATATCAACAGAACCAAAGACAAGAACCACATGATTATCTCAATAGATGCAGAAAAGGCTTTCGACAAAATTCAACAGCCCTTCATGCTAAAAACGCTCAACAAATTCGGTATTGATGGAACGTACCTCAAAATAATAAGAGCTATTTATGACAAACCCACAGCTAATATCATACTGAATGGGCAAAAACTGGAAAAATTCCCTTTGAAAACTGGCACAAGACAGGGATTCCCTCTCTCACCACTCCTATTCAACATAGTGTTGGAAGTTCTGGCTAGGGCAATCAGGCAAGAGAAAGAAATCAAGGGTATTCAGTTAGGAAAAGAAGAAGTCAAATTGTCCCTGTTTGCAGATGACATGATTGTATATTTAGAAAACCCCATCGTCTCAGCCCAAAATCTCCTTAAGCTGATAAGCAACTTCAGCAAAGTCTCAGGATACAAAATTAATGTGCAAAAATCACAAGCATTCTTATACACCAGTAACAGACAAGCAGAGAGCCAAATCAGGAATGAAATTCCATTCACAATTGCTTCAAAGAGAATAAAATACCTAGGAATCCAACTTACAAGGGATGTAAAAGACCTCTTCAAGGAGAACTACAAACCCCTGCTCAGTGAAATCAAAGAGGACACAAACAAATGGAAGAACATACCATGCTCATGGATAGGAAGAATCAATATCGTGAAAATGGCTATACTGCCCAAGGTTATTTATAGATTCAATGCCATCCCCATCAAGCTACCAATGAGTTTCTTCACCGAATTGGAAAAAACTGCTTTAAAGTTCATATGGAACCAAAAAAGAGCCCGTATTGCCAAGACAATCCTAAGTCAAAAGGACAAAGCCGGAGGCGTCACGCTACCTGACTTCAAACTATACTACAAGGCTACAGTAACCAAAACAGCATGGTACTGGTACCAAAACAGAGATATAGACCAATGGAACAGAACGGAGCCTTCAGAAATAATGCCACACATCTACAACCATCTGATCTTTGACAAACCTGAGAAAAACAAGAAATGGGGAAAGGATTCCCTATTTAATAAATGGTGCTGGGAAAATTGGCTAGCCATAAGTAGAAAGCTGAAACTGGATCCTTTCCTTACTCCTTATACGAAGATTAATTCAAGATGGATTAGAGACTTAAATGTTAGACCTAATACCATAAAAACCCTAGAAGAAAATCTAGGTAGTACCATTCAGGACATAGGCATGGGCAAGGACTTCATGTCTAAAACACCAAAAGCAACGGCAGCAAAAGCCAAAATTGACAAATGGGATCTCATTAAACTAAAGAGCTTCTGCACAGCAAAAGAAACTACCATCAGAGTGAACAGGCAACCTACAGAATGGGAGAAAATTTTTGCAATCTACTCATCTGACAAAGGGCTCATTTCCAGAATCTACAAAGAACTCAAACAAATATACAAGAAAAAAACAAACAACCCCATCCAAAAGTGGGGAAAGGATATGAACAGACATTTCTCAAAAGAAGACATTCATAC
>NW_022331669.1:0-21643 GCF_002776525.5 Piliocolobus tephrosceles | reverse complement strand
GAGCCACCGTGCTCAGCCAAAATTTCTATATATTTATATAATGAAATATTATTCAGCAATAAAGAGGACTGAAGTGCTGATCCATGCTACAACATGGACGAACTGTGAAGAAAGTTTGCTAAGTGAACAAGCCAGTCACTAAAGACCGCATGTTGTATGATCCACTTACATAAAATTTCTAGAATAGGCAAATCCATATTGACAGAAGGCAGATTCATAGTCACCTAGGACTTGAGGGAGGTGTATGAGAGGAATAAGGAGTGACTGCTAGTGGGTGTGAGACTTCAGACTGATGGTTGACCAACTCTGTACACTTTAACCGGGTGAATTATATGGTATGTGAATTCTGTCTCAAAAAGCTGTTATAACACATATTTTTTAAAGAGGGAGTGTGGCATGTGAGAAATTCAAAGTTGCAGGGTAGAGGCATAACAAAGTTGTCTCTTCTCAATTTCCAATTGTAAATCTGCAGTGAAATTGGCTGAGATATAGATATGGATACAGGTACAAAAGTAGACACAGGTTTTTTAAATATTTCAAGTTATTATGACTACTATAACTTTCTATATTGAAGTGGTTGGCTCACAAGAAGTTGCAGAAATAGTACAAGAGTCTTCCCTTATACCTTTCTCCTAGCTCCCTACCATGATGATACCTTGTATATCCACAGTGCCTTATACATACAGACACAGGTTTTTCAATCACTTCTGAGAGTTCTTCTCCCATTTTTTTGTAAGACATTTCTTTGTGGTTAAGAGTCTCCCATCTGTTTTGTCCCTGTCTCCAAATTTGCCAAAATAGGACAAAACCTCCTTCACCACCAGTACCATAAACTGAACACTGCTTGAAATCCCTGAGTTTGTCTCTGATGCCCATAAAAGGTACATTTTGCAACCACACGCTCATCCTCCTTTGGAGTGGCCTTCAGAGAGGCACATGTGGTCAGGTGCACCACAATCTGCATGGCACAGCCTCAGGCTGAGGAGCCCATGGAGGAGAAGGCTCCCTGGGCCTAAAACTGACATCTGAGCTGGGCTCACAAGCTTTAAGAAGTAGGGGTGTCAAAAACTGCACTTGAACATTCATGCTGAAGGTAGAAAGTGAGAAGCGAGGCTGCTGAAATGTCAAGTGAGAAAATAGTAAGTCAACAGCAATGGATGGGCCATGGCAGACAAACCAGATCTTGGGAGCAAACAGGGACAAAATGCAGCCCTCAAACGGCTGAATGGAAATGTGAGAAAATAAAAAGGCACTGGCTCAGTGTCACGGGTAACATTCAGCCAATTCTAACTGCAAAGCAAAATGCATAAAATGCAAGGAAACATTGAGTCACTGAGGTTGATTTGAATAGGAGAATACAAAATATGAGTGACTCCCTCAAGGGACATTTGCAGAGTTCTCTTGCCAGGCTCTCCTGTGGTCACGGTCCCTCCATCATTCCACAGATGCTTTTAAAGTTAAGCTAAAATTTAAGCAATTTTGCACATTCAAGTCTCAGGCCAGGCTTTCAAATCAAAGTGACATGTGCCTCCATCTATTCCAGTTGTATTATCTTCAGCTAGTTACTCACCTGCTGGGAGCCTCAGTTTCCTCATCTGTAAAAATGAGAATGCGAGTATTAATAGCACCTATCTTACAAAGGGGTTGTGAAGCTATATAACAATTAGCATAGAGAGCACTCAGCCGTAGTACTAGCAAAAATAAGTGCCTACTATATAGTGGCTATAATTAATATGTGAGCATTGCTTTCCAGCCAAGAACCAAATCCCACTAGGGCCTTCAAAGATCTCAGTTCCTCCAGCTGAGAATGCCCAACGTCACCCCTGAGCCTCCCCAAGTGCTCCCTTACTGTGTCACTGTGACAAGAAGAATAAGCTAGGCATAGCAGCTTTCATCTCTACACTGGTTTGTTTCTATCCATTTTTGGGCTATGAAAGACAGAACAAGAGTCTTTAAAAGCATTGCAAATTTAATTTCAATAACCACCTAGATGAAGGCTGCTGAAAACCAGAAAGAGCAGACATTTCTTCCCCCATGTCCATCCCTGTCTGCCACCTCAGAAGTACAACTAGGGAAGAGCAGGAACTACTTAAATTAGAAGGGACCCCAGTATCCTATTTAAGCAGTTCCTGCTCTGGGAAGTGCAGAGATTTCACCTTCAAATGAAAAGAGCACAGGACTTGAGTTTTAGTTGTGGTGCCCCACGTTCCTCTCCACTACGACCTCATTGCTCTGTTCCCTTTAAGAGAAACAAACCTATTCCTCAATTCCATTTAGATGAAATATCCAGAATAGTTAAATCCATAGAGACAGAAGTAGATTGGTGGTTGCCAAGGGGCCAGGGGAGTGGGGATTGGGGGAAAATGGCTTAATGGTATATGAGGTTTTATTCTGGAGTGACTGAAATGTTTGGGGACTAACTGGAGATGTCTACACCACATTGTAAATGTACTAAATGCCACTGAATTGTTCACTCTAAAACGGTTAATTGCATCTTATATAAATTTCATCTTAAGTTATTTTCCAAAATCTCCTGAAAAGAGTTGTCTCTACTTCCTGTTCTAATTGTTCATCTCTCACTTTCTATGGATCTCCTGCAAATCCAGCTTTCCCCTCCACCATTCCACCAAAACTACTATTGTTAAGGTCCTCATGACCTTCAGGATGCTAAATCTCATGGTACCTTGTAGCCATATGGAGTTTCAAGGGAGGCTGAAAAGTGTGGTCTATTTTAGGCAGCCACATCTCAACTAAAATAAATAAACAATAAGGAATAACTAGTTTGACCCCACCATTTTTCAGGGAGTTGGCTCAGGCCTGGGACACATGATTTGGAAGCCATTTCTTGAAGTGCTCAGGAAAGTGTCACAAGGACAGCCCCGAGGTTAGGCAGGTAAACTGGGGCCACCCCACACCGTAGGAGTCTCTGTCTCTGGGCTTCAGTGATCTCATCTGAAAAATCGAGAGTACCATGCAAATCTGAAAGTGGGGAAATCAACCAATTATTTTGGAGCAGATTTTCAAAAGGCAATATTTTTTAAGAAAGCAGGGTGAACACTCCTGCTAGTCAGCCCCAGAGTTCAAATAAAGAAGTTCCACAAGGTAATCTTGCATATATTTGGAAATTGTATATTGCAGAGTCTCTTAGATATATGGTTTTCTAGGAATGCATTTGTCATGTTTAGCGTTCTAGCTTGTTTCTGAGATTGGAGATAAGTCTCTGAAAATATTGGTCTAATAAGGAAGAAGCACTAAGCAAGAGGCTCCAGATAGAGAGTGGCTCCAAGTTGGGGCGGACAGAGGTTTTGATTAGTTTGTGATTTATCACATGTTTAATTTTCAAAACAAATTAAAATATTTTCCCTCCATTTCATGCCCCAAAGCCTTGGGACTGCTTATGGCAGTCTCTCTTGGCAGCTGGAGCAGTTTGGAAGAAACAAGTGGCTTCTCATAAGAGTGAGTACAGGAATGCAAGATGATATCAACAGCATGTGATCAGACCACTTGGCTCCCATATGCAACCCCAGTAAATGAATTTGGTCAAAGGACCCATAGATACAATGTATAAGACAGGGGTCAGGACTGTTGCTACTCACACTTTCGGCATGGGTCTCATTGATTGTTACCAGTGCAACTCAAGCAAGTGACAGCCAGGAGTCCTTTGTCCAAATGACAGACCTTTAGCTATAACATTTTGTCATAATTGTGTGGCTTGTGTTTTATCAGACAAATCAATTTTGTACATCTAATTTAATTCAAATTAAGGAAAAGAAACTCTACAAATATATGTGGCTAAACACTTTTTTTTTCAATTTTATCTGCCTAGAAGTAGAATTATTTTTAAAACACCTCCAAGCAAAAATAAATTAAGACCTTACACCTACCACAAAAATTAACCCAAAATGGATCATAGCCCTAAATGTAAAACATAAAATTATAAAACTCCCACACAGGAGAAAGCCAAGTTCACCTAGGTAACCTTGGGTATGGTGATGACTTCTCAGATACATAACAAATGGCATGAGCCATAAAAGAAATAATAAGCTAGACTTTATTAAAACTAAAAACTTCTGCTCTGCAAAAGACCATGTCAAGAGAATGAGAAGAAAAGCCACAGCCTAGGAGAAAATATTCGCAAAAAAAAATACCTGATAAAGGACTTTTATTCCAAACACAAAAAAACTCTTAAAACTCAACGATAAGAAAACAAACAACCCAATTAAAAACTGAGCCAAAGATCTTAACAAATACTCACCAAAGAAGATATACAGGTGGCAAATAAGCATATGAGAAGATATTCAACATTGTATGTCATCAGGGTAATATAAACTAAACCAACAAAGAGATCTCACACACACCTACTAGAATGGCCAAAATCCAGAACACTGACAATGCCAAATGCTGACAAGGATGTAGAGCAACAGGAACTCTCATTCATTGCTGACAGGAGTGAAAAACGGTACAGCCACTGTGGAAGACAGCTTGGTGGTTTCTTACAAAACTAAACATACTCTTACCATACAATTCAGCAATCACGCCCCTTGCTATTTGCCCAAAGGAGTTAAGAACTTATGTCCATATAAACACCTGCACACAGATGTTTATAGCAGCTTTATTTATAATTTCCCTAACTGGAAGTAACCAAGATGTCTTTCAATAGTCAAATGAGTAAATAAACTATGGTATATACAGACAATGGCATATTATTCAGGGCTAAAATGAAATTAGTGTCTAGCCATGAAAGACATGGAGGACTCTCAAAAGCATATTAATAAGTAAAAGAAGCCAACCTGAAAAGGCTACATAGAGTGTAATTCCAAATATATGATGTTCTAGAAATGGTAAAACTTTTCTTTTACTTTTATAGAGGTATTAAAAACATGAGCAGTTGCCAGCAGTTAATGGAGAGAGCAGGATGAATAGGCAGACATCAGGAAAGTTTTAGAGCAGTGAAAATACTCCAAATGATACTATAATAGTGCATACATGTTATTAAACATCTGTCCAAACCCATAGAATGTATAACAGCAAGAGTGAATCCTAATATAAACTATAGACTTGGGTAATTATGAGCGTCAATGTAGCTTCATCAATTGCAATAAATGTACTGCTTTAGTTGGGGGTGTTAATAATGAGAGAAGCTGTGCATGTGTGGGACCAGGAGATATATGGGAAATCTCTGTGCCTTCTTTCCAATTTTGCTGTGAACCTGAAACTGCTCTAAAACAGTGAAGTCTTTTTAAAAATGCACATACGCACACAAGTAAAATAAAATATGGAGTAGTTTGACCCCACCATTATTCAGGGAGTTGGCTCAGGCCTGGGACACATGACTTGGAAGCCATTTCTTGAAGGGCTCAGGAAAGTGCCACAAGGACAGCCCCGAGGTTAGGCAGGTAAACTGGGGCCACCCCACACCGTAGGAGTCTCTGTCTCTGGGCTTCAATTGTCTCATCTGAAAAATCGAGAGTACCATGCAAATCTGAAAGTGGAGAAATCAACCCATTATTTTGTAAAGTCTATTCGAAGGCTTACATTTGTGACTATACAATATTCTATCCATGAAATGCCCTTCAACAAATTGAGGGAAAGAAAGGGGATTATATCTGTGTCTTGCAAGAGTCAGTGGCATAGTAGGGAATAGCACAGTTTTTGGTGAGGGCTGCCTGAGTGTGAATCTTGGCTCAGCCATTCAGTGGATGTGTGACATGGGCAGGGAGGTCAGTTGCCCTTCTCTGCACCTTGGCTTTATCATCTTTACACCTCACAGGGTTGTAGTAAAGATCCAATGAGTTCACACATATAAAGCATTAGAATAGCATGTGGCACATAGTAACCTCTCAGTCAATGTTAGCTATTACTATTCTCCTTTTTCATACACATTGGTGTACAAAGATAGACCCTCCACCCTAGTAAACATATTCAAGGTGGGACAGAGGAAGGACCAGCCAGAATAGTGTTAATCTGGACTGTAAGAGTGAACTTAGGTTACATCCAAGTATTTAGATGAGTAATAATGAGTATTTGACTATGATGTACAGACACCCCACTGGGCACTTTATATGCATTATCTTTGATGTTGTTAATAATCTTTCAAGGTAGATAGCATGACATTATTACTCTGCTCATTTTGCAGATGAGGAAAATGAAGTTAGAATAAGTGTCCAAATCCACAGGGTAAGTGGCAACACAGCAATTCAAACCTAAGCCCATCTAAATTCTCAAACATGCTGCCTCCAGAGTAACCATGACCACTCTTTGAATGCTCACTTTGGGCCAGGTATGTTGTGGGCCACTTGGCTTTATGCAATGTCTCTAGACTTTATCGTCCTAGAGAATGGGCATTATTATCTCCACTTATTTTCTCAAAGATCTGCACCAAGCCTCCTATTTTCCTTGCATAGTGCTTACCAGCAACAGTGAGGTGGGAAGCATCTGAAATGTTTCAAAGTAGGAGTTGAGATGACATTGCTGACAACACTCGGATATATTTATTTCCAACCATGCCAGCTGGCACTCTGGCACTTCATATTAAATAATGAGCCTCATTCAAGCTGGAGAGACGACTCATTGCCTGTCAGTACTAACTAGTGCAACTTGCTGACTACAGCCTAAATCCAGGGACCCTCTTTCATTAGTGGTGGGGATGCCTACCCTCACCTCCCAGCATGAACTAAGGGTTTAGCATCCTCATTCCCACTTCCAACTATTACCCTACTCCCGCTTGACTTGAGAAGCCAATGCAAGGGACAGAAAGTTGAGCCTAATTACCCCAATGGCCTGTCACAACACAACAGATCATGAAATCTTTACTCAGGGGTGAGTGCCCAGGCTTGCATATTTATTTTTAATTATAGCATCTCACAAAGTCAAGAGAAGTTGGAATTTGCCTTGTTGTGACATTTAAGAATCCCTAACTCAGTTGTAGTTTGCTTATTTTGGGTGAGTACTCTCATCAGGCATGCTGTCTGCAGGGGCTGACCATTTGTGGTCATCTCACGTCCTGTGTTTGCTTGGCTGCAGCAAGAAGCAGCCTGGTGCAACCACTGGTCATTTGTATCTGTTTGAAAGATTCAACAGGAGAGGGTGGCTTGCAGAAAACAATCTTATGAGATGGGGGTGCATGGCTGAGCTCTGCAATCATTATTTTTCTTGCAAACTTGTGTGGTTCCTTTACTTCTCTGGTCCTCCTTTTTCAAATGTGGATTTTAAATTATGGCTAAAACAGGTGATTTCTAATCACTTTGAGAATAATTTAAATTAGAAGCATCCACACCTGAGCCTTGCCAAAGGTATGCTATTCTGTTCAAAATCCTGCAAAGTAAAGTATTTCCCAGCTTCTCCCTTTCTGTCTTCCCATGGTAAGCCATTTCTGGAGTTAGCAAGCCTTGTCATAAGCAAGGTGCTTTCTTAAACATTCTCCAATTAGCACTCTTTCTACAGCATTATTTATAACCTTTAGACAGGCCAATCCTGTTATTTGGTTGCCTCTCTGAGTCTTCTTACAGTCTAAAGTCTCTCTAATTTAGCCTTCTTACCAGAATTTGGAAGTCGGCCTTGTTATTCGTAAGTGTTCTCTTTGGCCCAGAAGATTCTTAAGCCTCATTCTCCCAAAAGAGGTGGCCTTGTGCTGCAGTTCAATGGAACATTTCTCAAAAAGTATTCTATAGAACACGAGTTACCGGGGATATAAAGTAAGTGCTCCAAGAAAGGGCTCTGGAATCAAACACATGCTGGAAATTCTGGGCTGAACAGAGTTGAATAAGCATCTTATCATAGGAAGCTGGGGTCTCTCTTCCTTGCCTGTTAGAACTGGGACTGTGGAATTAGGAAACTGGAGCAGAATTACCCTATCCTGGAACAGGTACCTGAACCTTCCAGACAGGAGAAGAAAGTGAGACAAATACCTTTCACTCCTCCCAGGTTAAACCCCACCACTGTTACAGGGGATGTCGAAGAGGAATGAACAAAGTCAAGGTCTTGGAAAGGACACAGGCCACCAATGCTCACCTGCCAGATCTGCATGTTCTACTTGTTGATATTAGGCATATTCTCTCTCCAAGCTCTATATCCTTAACGAAGGAATAGGTATAAAAATACCTGCCGTGCAGGGTTGTTGTGAAAAGTAACTGAGAAAACACAAATAAAAGGCTTACAGTTACTCAGACAATTTCAAATACTGTCAGAAACGAAATCCAATTCCCTTGAATACCAAACAAGCAACCTACCCCTATTTGGAGATGGGGTAGGGGACGCTCCTGTCCCTTCTAACTGAGGACGCCTGTCCCTTCTTCCCACTTAGAAATAGTATTGTCCAGAATGCAAGACAGACATGCCTGCTCAAGGGATGCCAAGCCTGACTTTGAACAGCATTGACAGCCAATCCCTGCCACAGGCAAGAGATTCTGTGGAGAAGCAGCTTGTCAGCAATTTGAAAACCCATGGAGACACCGGAAATGGAAGATTGCAGTGTCCTCCGGAGAGTGAACAGAGAAGCACCCCATTCCTGATGTCAGCAGGAAGCCCTGCAGGGCCATCCTGACTACCGGAGACGTGGGGTGTCCTCAGGAGACCAATCAATGTTCATTTGCCACCTCCAGTCTCTAAACAAGATGACAACTACTAGCCCTTAGGCGTGTTTCGCTTGGCCCACACAGTGGTTTTAAAAAGTCAAGTTAGTTGCCAAGATTTAAAAATTCAGAGAGTTCACATAAAAATTCAGGTTTATAGCTTCTTTTCTTTTTTAAATCTAAATATTCCTGCATCATAGAAATTGACCAGGTTAGAGTAGATGCAGTCCTCTTTAGAGGATAGTAGCAACTCCATTCTCCAGTAACCATCTTTCCCTGTTTTATTATAACTTGTCTTCTTGACTTACTGTGTTACTCAATGACACTTCCAGGCATCTGAATAGGAACATAATTTATTTAACAAATTTTGTGCAGGTACTGTCCTGGGCACTAAATGTATGAAATAAGCTAGTGAGGGAGTAAGATATGCAAACAATGGCAACAGTACTTAGATGCTCTGGCAGATATAGACAACAGTACTTAGATGCTCTGGCAGTGGGACTCCAGAGGTGGGAGCCCAGGCTAGTCAGTGCCCTGTTCAGACTACTGAAAAGTGAGGCTGGTGTGAATTAGCCTAGACTGGTCCCTACTACCCTTACTCAAATCTTCTATAAGACATGTTCAGAGAATTCAAAGTTTGCGTAGATATTAGTCTGAGTCCACATAATGAGAAAGGTAAAGATGATGCCAAACATATTGACAATACATTTGAAACCCAAGTGTGATTCATATCCCTCTATCTTGAGTTGATAATATTCCTCCCACATCAGAAGATAGGTTTGAGTCTTTGAAAGTGTCTACAAACATACATTTTCTCTCAAAGCCATGCTCAAGATACCGTTGAAAAACACATGCTTTCATCACTGCTCCTTCCAGCATCTTCTTTATTTTTTGTTAAATACGTCTACTTAGTGAATCACTTCCTTTTGGCAATGCCTATTCATGCTAATATGCAAAGGGGTCACGGGGCAGGTCTGGGGCCACTTTGCCATGCAGATTATTTAGAAGAAGCAACATGAGAGCCCTTTGGGAAATTCTCTAATGTAACCGAATCAGAAAGTAATATCCTGTTTTGTCTGCACCCTGCTCTAGTCCTCATGTGTCCTGTAGAGGAATCCTGGAGTTTCTCCCTGCTGGCTGAAAAATAAACAAACCACCAGCTCCCAGCCCTACCCTAGAGCCATCCTAGGGAATTACACTGAAAACGAAGTGTAGTCCAAACTGAATAAAAAAGATGGAAACAAAGCCTTAAAGGTCTCATTAGCTGCTGATTTTACTTCCTGGAGCAGAAATTTCAATATTTCCATGTAAAATAAGCATTTATATCAAGAGTACTTGACTTCAAAACTTTTCATGTAAGAGGACCTTCTTAACTTCACATATTTTAAAAACTCTCCAGAATACTGTCAATATCAAGCAGTTGAAAAAAAAACTAATAAAATGAATTAGTAATTTAGTGAGCTTTTAGAATTTTAATTATATTAATCATAATAGTATATTTGTTTGCCCATTGAAAAATGGCAGTGCCCATACAGGTGAGGCCTCTCTTTTTTGCTTAGTCTGAAGTGTAAACAGTGTTACTCGGTAAGCATATTGATCATGGAAGCTTTTGCATGAATCGTTTTTCCCACACTCCATCCCCGACAGGAGTCCTCTACCTGCAGATTGAAAATCACTATGACTCAGAAGAAACAGCAAGGGTGCAGCGTTTCGTGTTTCTTTTAAGTTTGTTCTTGTTTTGCCAAAGAACAAAATTCCCTATGATATCTGTAGAAAACTACTGGGATTTGGCCAAAGCCCTGTAAAACTCTGCTCTGTCTGCTTTCCTTCCTTCTGCTTGAATTGGCCACAACCTCCTTAAAGGATAGGTTCCTTGAAGGCCTCTTCCATCATTTACTTCATCATTAGATAATCTTTTCTCAGGGTCTGTAGCTCCATGCACAATACTTAGTATGAGTACTATCATTTCTTCTCCAGGAGCTAATACTACAGGAAGGACCAGGTTGTCTGGACTTTACAGAAGAAGAGACAGAGCCATGAGGCTAGAAAGGGCACCGCAGGTCATCAAAAATTCAAAATTCTATAAAGAATTTAGTCATATACTACATTAATTATTTTACCATCATATACTGAATGTATGCTATATTTCAGGTAATATGAAACAAAACTTAAAAATCTGTCCTCAAAGAGGTTAAAGGCACAAGGTAGAGATGCTTTTAAGCTTCTTTGAGAGCTATGGAAACACAGAAACCAAAATAAGTTAAACTCTGTGAAAAGCAGAAATGAAGTGTCATAGTTCAGAGAAGGGAAAATTGTCCTCCAGCCAGGTAAACTCTGGGTAGGCATACAAAGGAAGCTATGTTTGAGTTGGGCCTTGAAAGACAGGGTGATTTGGACCATTCTTTAAATCCTATGCCTGCCATAATGTTTGTGGTCTGAGTCCAGAAAATAGAGTTGTGGGAAAATAGTCATTTGGCTTTCACTTAATTAAGGAAGACTTTTCAATAAAGGATGAGTAAAAGCATCTTTGAAAGAAGGTAAAAGGGAAGCGCCTATTACCAGACAATGTAATTGACACACTTCCAGATTGTAAGGGCTAGTCCTGATTGTAGTAGATTCTACTACGTCTGAATCAATGACTCCCAATTACAGGCTGAATTGCATCCCCACCCCCGGCAACAAAATTCATATGTTGAAGTCCTAACCCCAAAATCTCAAAATGTGTCTGTATTTGGAGACACAGCCTTTAGAGGGGCAATTAAGTTAAAATGAGATGATTAGAGTAGGCCCTAATCCAATATGACCGGTGTCCTTATAAGAAGAGGAAATTAGGACAAAGAGAGGAAAGACCATGGACATGCAGAGAGAAGATGGCCATCTATACACCTAGGTCTTAAACAAACTGACGAACCCTGCCAACACCTCGATCTTGGACTGCTGGCCTCCAGAACTGTGAGGAAATACATTTCTGTTATTTTAGGCACTCACTCCATGGTATTTCGTTATGGCAGCCCTGGCAAATAAATACATTCCTTCTGTTACATTTTCCTGTCTTAGACTCATAGTGCCTCCAAGATGAGCATTTTCTCTATGTCCTTATGCAAAGGCCATTGACATTTTACACCTAACCCCTTCTTGCTTCATTTTTCACAATCCTTCCCTACTTGCTACCCCATGAGCAGCCTTCCCTACTTTCCCACGTTATGCTTTGCACAGTCACTCACAGCATCATGCTGTTTGGAGACTTCAACACTCCAAAGAAGGTCCATGTCCTGGTGCCTTTGTGCACGTCCTCTTCTTTGCCTCTTGTCTATCTGGGGAGCTCCTTACCATTTCTCAAAACTTTACTCAGAAGCGTGACCTCCGGGTAGGCTTCCCTGTCCTCCCCTCCCCAATTCTTAATGTCTCCCTCCTCTATATTCTGAATATAATTGCACAATTGCTCTTATTGGTGTTGTCCTTCCTAAATAGTGAGTTTCTTTATGAACTCTGTCTCATTCATGTCTATAGGCCCATACCCAACACACGTCCTGGCATACAGCAAGTACTCAATAAATGCTTATTAAATTGAACAAGTGATGAAACATGTTGTCATCAAATAAATTCACATTTTAACAAATATTTCATGTGCCATAAACTCTTAACTGGGACAGAATACAAAATGGTTCTTTTGGGTTGAAATTACAATGGTACAGCATTTATCTGCTTACCAAACACTTTTACGACCATCAGATATATATGCTAGGGACTGAGGTGACATTAAATCCTGGACCAAGCGTCTTCATTTGCAAGGTAAGAAAATTGAGTGAAGTGAAGAAATTTATCCAAAGCCACATAACTAGTCAAGTGGAAGACACAGAACTCAGACATAGACACTGAGAGCTGACCTAGAACTTTTCTACTTAATCTAAATTGTAGTCATTGCTTTGGGCCTAGGTCAAATCCAAGCTCCTCCATGGATCTCTTCTGATTGCTTGTATCCATGCTAATGCCCCTCTTCACTGAAGGAATTGCTATTGGCTCAACTTACGTTGGCTATTGATCTTGCTGCCTCATGTAATGTTCCATAACTGTCTTCAGAACAGGTTTTGAAATCAGAAATACTGAGATCCAAATCCCACCTCTTCTCTCTCTCTCTCTCTCAGACACACACACACACACACACACACACACACACACACACAGTAGTACAATAACCAAAAATAAACTGGGGTGGATGCTGCCATGGGTATGAAGATTTCTGGTACTTTTGTAGGCAGAATTACATCTCTAGGGCTGTACAACAAGTGATTTAATACAGGGAAGAAGGAGCCTTGGCCCAGGATGTAGCAGGTGAGTCCTTTAGAGGAGCCTGCTTGTGGCCAGAAATCCTAGAACGATCACAGGTATAAGAAAATGTGGACCCTATCTCTTGTGAATACCAGGAAGAGACACTCACCTGAAGCAACTTTACATCCTTGTTATTTCCTCTGGTGACCATTCAAATATAATCTAGTTCTAGATGTGCCACAATGGAAACAGGGTGGGGAAGCCTTGTTTTGTCATTCCTGCCTCTCCTTGGCTGCTGTGCCAGATTAATTGGTGCTGGCTTATGGTGTGGATAGAACACTCCGAAAGTCACCTGTAGTATGTCATGGCCAGCAGAGTGCTGGCCACACTGTGACAGGCACTGGGGCCACATGGTTTGCTGATGGCCATGAAGCTTCATCTTTGATGGAGGTCATCCCTGAGACCAAGCTACCAAAATGCTGAGCCTGGAAGCAAATAGAAAACTGAATAGGTCCTAGTCTTTGTGCTTAAAATACACTTGCAAGAAAAAGAACTGAGGGAAGAAAACTCTGTATGTCCAAAACAGTATAAAGTGATAGTTCAGGAGCTATTGGATGGATCAGGAGCCATCCAATCTCACACAACTGAGGCCAAAATCAGCTTTAAAGTTACACTGCAAGAGTGAAGAACAACAGAGCCTAGAAGAAAGATATGGATGATATTTCTCACATTCAGGAAAACATAAACTATTTTTACAAGAAACTGAAGTAGGAAAAAAACAATGAATGAAATGCACAAACAAGAATAAACATTCTACAGAAAGTGTGCAAAATATTCTTAAGAAAAAATGTCTGATCAGGTCCCTAACTGGATACCTACTAAAGAAAGTAGATCTAGCATAGATAATGGTCATTGGGAGCTGAACAGAAAGAGAGCGTCCAATTGGAGATCATTAAAATGATCATTCAAAAAAGGGCTCTGAAGAAACTGATTCGTATTCCCAAGATAAATCTTTCCTTATAAACCCTTGAAGAAGAAAGTAACCAAATATATATTACATTTGATGAACAAGACCAAAAAAAAAAACTTATGGATTATACCAAAACTCTCTAGAGGAAGAATGCATCTTGGGAAACAAATGATGCAAAGATGGAAAGATTCAAAAGCTTAAATTTAAAATAATGACTGAACCCTAACACAGAAATGAAAATAAAACCTTACAGGTAGAAGGAAAAGACAATTTAAAGATAAAGGAGAAACGTCCCTGCAGATGAAAGCATGATCCATGCCCCTGAGTTCCTGGATACCTATTGAAAATAAGACAATGCTAGGGGAAGGAATGAAGACACATCATGTGTTCTTTGAAAAACCAGATTATTGCTACTAATAACAAAGCTCAAAATATGTGGTTAGTACTTCAAATTCCAACAGCCTGGGAGAAGAAGGTGCACACACTGGACCGAAACTAACTGAAGCAGATGTTACATCTGAGCTTTCAGGAAGGGTATTTGAAGTTTTGGTAATCCAGTTATATCATTCCTTTGGATTATTAGATCACCACTGGCAGAAGCCATGTTCAACTTAAATGGCCTAGGAATCCAGAGTCCAAAGCACCCAATGTGGACCAGGTGTCCCCTCCATAGGATCCAGATCCTAGGATGATAATCGCTTCATAATCCTGAGCCAATTTTTCCTCTAGATGACTAAGATAGAGTTTACCTTATTGCTCACAATGCCAGTTATCTCTCTAGACCAGCCTAACTCACAAGTTTTAATACACTTTCCTTTGATGGAGAATAAGCACCAACATTCTCAAAAGTGAAGATCATTAGAAAGGATATTGACATGCTCTTGGAAGCTTATGTCCTCAGGTCCCTTTCTCCCACCTGAAAGTGGAGCAGCTAGCCCAGGCTTCTTTCTTTTGTCTCAGTATCCAGGCAGGTGTCCCATATTGGAAACGGATTTATGGGTCGAGTCTAAGAGGGAAATATTCTGTTCCTCTCCCTGCTCCAATAAACCCATATAAAGCCTCTTCAAATTACTTCCCACCCAGGGGATATTTGGACCATCCTATTTCAGTTGTACTGTAATGGAATGCATCTACCCCTCAAGGAGGTATCCTTGTCATCCTTGCCTGGTGAATTTTATCCCCACCACTGCTTTGGAAAGAAAGAGTGAAAAACAATGGTGCTGATTTTACCTTCAAGTGAACCTTCTTATAGGGATCTAGAAAGAGGAAAAGTTTCTATTTTCTAGGTCATTTTGAATGCTTCCCTTTTTAGTTTAACTGTTTTTGTTTAAACGATTGTGCAGCATCTATTCAAACTGAAGCTTGGTAGAAGTGTAAATCTTAGGGTTGTATTTCTGAGTGAAGATGACTTATAAATTAGGATCTTATGAATAAATTATTTTAGTTTTCAGTCTTAAGAATAAATTCATTTATTAGTTTATAGGTAATGTATTGTATTTTGGTTTAACACTATTACCTATATTATAGGTACTGTATTGTATTTTGGTTTGATTAATCAGTCTACCTATTAGTTTATAGGTAATGTATGATATTTTGGTTTGATTAATCAGACTTATAAATTATGATTTTATGAATAAGTTATTTTTATTAGTCTGAAGAATAAATTAGTGTATTAGTTTATAGGTAATGTATTGTATTCCCTAAGATTACAGTCTACTAAAATAGACAGTAATAACCATTTTGCATGGGCATTCATCAACTAGATACATTTGAATTTTTTTTTTTTTTTTTGAGACAGAGTCTAGCTCTGTCACCAGGCTGGAGTGCAGTGGCAAGATCTCAGCTCACTGTAACCTCTGCCTCCCAGGTTCAAGCCATTCTCCTGCCTCAGCCTCCCAAGTATCTGGACTACAGGCGTGTGCCACCATGCCCAGCTAATTTTTTGTATTCTTTTAGTAGAGATGGGGTTTCACCATGTTAGCCAGGATGGTCTCGATCTCCTGACCTCGTGATCTGCCCACCTCAGCCTCCCAAAGTGCTGGCATTACAGGTGTGAGCCACCGTGCCCGGCCATACATTTGAAATTTTAAACACTATTTCTATTTACTAAAATCTGTGTTTAGCATAGTTAGGAAAAAAAGTGAAAATAATTCAATATTTATATTTTTATTACTTTTAAATAAACAAATATTAATTATAGCCTTCTCCTTTAATGATGGCTTGAAGGGAGAACAAAGATGAGAGCTGATATTTCCTTAATGTCTTCAGCACACACACTTTTCATGGTGGGCACTAGATCCTCAAACACTATTGAATACAAATGTGAATAAATTGATCAATGAGTTTTTTTTTTTTTTTAAAGTTCTTGTTTTTAATCTCCTTATCTAATTTTACATCTATCATAAAATATTTTTCTAAGCTACTAAGTCAACCATTCTGAAATGTAGCACTTACCATTTCCTGGTAGATTTATAGACAAGACCAGTCTTCATTCTGGGTTTCCCACTCTCAGACTTTGCTGCTGAGTGTGCTTGATGGTTAACACCACCAATCCATTTTAAGACTGCTGAGGGGGCGGAGCAAGATGGCCGAATAGGAGCAGCTTCAGTCTCCATCTCCCAGCGCAAGCGACACAGAAGACCGGCGATTTCTGCATTTTCAACTGAGGTACTGGGGTCAGCTCACTCGGGAGTGCCGGACCATCGGTGCTGGTCAGCTGCTGCAGCCCGACCAGCGAGAGCTGAAGCAGGGCGAGGCATCGCCTCACCTGGGAAGCGCGAGGGGGAAGGGAGTCCCTTTTCCTAGCCAGGGGAACTGAGACACACAACACCTGGAAAATCGGGTAACTCCCACCCCAATACTGCGCTGTAACACCGGCACACCGGAGATTGTATCCCACACCTGGCCGGGAGGGTCCCACGCCCACGGAGCCTCTCTCCTTGCTAACTCAGCAGTCTGGGGCAATCTAACCGCAAGGCAGCAGCGAGGCTGGGGGAGGGGCGCCCGCCATCGCTGAGGCTTAAGTAGGTAACTAAAGCCGCTGGGAAGCTGGAACTGGGTGGAGCTCACAGCAGCTCAAGGAAACCTGCCTGTCTCTGTAGACTGCGCCTCTGGGGACAGGGCTCAGCTAAAGGAGTAGAAGCCTGTGAAACGCGAACGACTCTGTCTGACAGCTTTGAAGAGAGCAGGGGATCTCCCAACACGGAGGTTGAGATCTGAGAAGGGGCAGTCTGCCTGCTCAAGTGGGTCACTGACCCCTGAGTAGCCTAACTGGGAGACATCCCCCACTAGGGGCAGTCTGACACCCCACACCTCACAGGGTGGAGTACACCCCTGAGAGGAAGCTTCCAAAGCAAGAATCAGACAGGTGCACTCGCTGTTCAGCAATATTCTATCTTCTGCAACCTCTGCTGCTGATACCCAGGCAAACAGGGTCTGGAGTGGACCTCAAGCAATCTCCAACAGACCTATAGCTGAGGGTCCTGACAGTCAGAAGGAAACCTATCAAACAGGAAGGACACCTAAATCAAAACCCCATCAGTACGTCACCATCATCAAAGACCAGTGACAGATAAAACCACAAAGATGGGGAAAAAGCAGGGCAGAAAAGCTGGAAATTCAAAAAATAAGAGCGCATCTCCTCCTGCAAAGGAGCACAGCCCATCGCCAGCAACGGATCAAAGCTGGTCAGAGAATGATTTTGATGAGATGAGAGAAGAAGGCTTCAGTCCATCAAACCTCTCAGAGCTAAAGGAGGAATTACGTACCCAGCGCAAAGAAACTAAAAATCTTGAAAAAAGAGTGGAAGAATTGACAGCTAGACTAATTAATGCAGAGAAGGTCATAAACGAAATGACAGAGATGAAAACCATGACACGAGAAATACGTGACAAATGCACAAGCTTCAGTAACCGACTCGATCAACTGGAAGAAAGAGTATCAGCGATGGAGGATCAAATGAATGAAATGAAGCGAGAAGAGAAACCAAAAGAAAAAAGAAGAAAAAGAAATGAACAAAGCCTGCAAGAAGTATGGGATTATGTCAAAAGACCAAATCTACGTCTGATTGGGGTGCCTGAAAGTGAGGGGGAAAATGGAACCAAATTGGAAAACACTCTACAGGATATCATCCAGGAGAACTTCCCCAACCTAGCAGGGCAGGCCAACATTCAAATTCAGGAAATACAGAGAACGCCACAAAGATACTCCTCCAGAAGAGCAACTCCAAGACACATAAATGCCAGATTCACCAAAGTTGAAATGAAGGAAAAAATCTTAAGGGCAGCCAGAGAGAAAGGTCGGGTTACCCACAAAGGGAAGCCCATCAGACTGACAGCAGATCTCTCGGCAGAAACTCTACAAGCCAGAAGAGAGTGGGGGCCAATATTCAACATTCTTAAAGAAAAGGATTTTAAACCCAGAATTTCATATCCAGCCAAACTAAGTTTCATCAGTGAAGGAGAAATAAAATTCTTTACAGATAAGCAAATGCTTAGAGATTTTGTCACCACCAGGCCTGCCTTACAAGAGACCCTGAAGGAAGCCCTAAACATGGAAAGGAACAACCGGTACCAGCCACTGCAAAAACATGCCAAAATGTAAAGACCATCGAGCCTAGGAAGAAACTGCATCAACTAATGAGCAAAATAACCAGTTAATATCATAATGGCAGGATCAAGATCACACATAACAATATTAACCTTAAATGTAAATGGACTAAATGCTCCAATTAAAAGACACAGACTGGCAAACTGGATAAAGAGTCAAGACCCATCAGTCTGCTGTCTTCAGGAGACCCATCTCACATGCAGAGACATACATAGGCTCAAAATAAAAGGATGGAGGAAGATCTACCAAGCAAATGGAGAACAAAAAAAAGCAGGGGTTGCAATCCTAGTCTCTGATAAAACAGACTTTAAACCATCAAAGATCAAAAGAGACAAAGAAGGCCATTACATAATGGTAAAGGGATCAATCCAACAGGAAGAGCTAACTATCCTAAATATATATGCACCTAATACAGGAGCACCCAGATTCATAAAGCAAGTCCTTAGAGACTTACAAAGAGACTTAGACTCCCATACAATAATAATGGGAGACTTCAACACTCCACTGTCAACATTAGACAGATCAACGAGACAGAAAGTTAACAAGGATATCCAGGAATTGAACTCATCTCTGCACCAAGCGGACCTAATAGACATCTATAGAACTCTCCACCCCAAGTCAACAGAATATACATTCTTCTCAGCACCACATCACACTTATTCCAAAATTGACCACATAATTGGAAGTAAAGCACTCCTCAGCAAATGTAAAAGAACAGAAATTATAACAAACTGTCTCTCTGACCACAGTGCAATCAAACTAGAACTCAGGACTAAGAAATTCAATCAAAACCGCTCAACTACATGGAAACTGAACAACCTGCTCCTGAATGACTACTGGGTACATAACGAAATGAAAGCAGAAATAAAGATGTTCTTTGAATCCAATGAGAACAAAGATACAACATACCAGAATCTCTGGGACACATTTAAAGCAGTATGTAGAGGGAAATTTATAGCACTAAGTGCCCACAAGAGAAAGCAGGAAAGATCTAAAATTGACACTCTAACATCACAATTAAAAGAACTAGAGAGGCAAGAGCAAACACATTCAAAAGCTAGCAGAAAGCAAGAAATAACTAAGATCAGAGCAGAACTGAAGGAGATAGAGACACAAAAAACCCTCCAAAAAATCAATGAATCCAGGAGTTGGTTTTTTGAAAAGATCAACAAAATTGACAGACCGCTAGCAAGATTAATAAAGAAGAAAAGAGAGAGGAATCAAATAGACGCAATAAAAAATGATAAAGGGGATATCACCACCGACCCCACAGAAATACAAACTACCATCAGAGAATACTATAAACACCTCTACGCAAATCAACTAGAAAATCTAGAAGAAATGGATAATTTCCTGGACGCGTACACTCTTCCAAGACTAAACCAGGAAGAAGTTGAATCCCTGAATAGACCAATAGCAGCCTCTGAAATTGAGGCAACAATTAATAGCCTGCCCACCAAAAAAAGCCCAGGACCAGATGGATTCACAGCTGAATTCTACCAGAGGTACAAGGAGGAGCTGGTACCATTCCTTCTGAAACTATTCCAATCAATAGAAAAAGAGGGAATCCTCCCTAACTCATTTTATGAGGCCAGCATCATCCTGATACCAAAGCCTGGCAGAGACACAACAAAAAAAGAGAATTTTAGACCAATCTCCCTGATGAACATCGATGCAAAAATCCTCAATAAAATACTGGCAAACCGGATTCAGCAGCACATCAAAAAGCTTATCCACCATGATCAAGTGGGCTTCATCCCTGGGATGCAAGGCTGGTTCAACATTCGCAAATCAATCAACGTAATCCAGCATATCAACAGAACCAAAGACAAGAACCACATGATTATCTCAATAGATGCAGAAAAGGCTTTTGACAAAATTCAACAGCCCTTCATGCTAAAAACGCTCAACAAATTCGGTATTGATGGAACGTACCTCAAAATAATAAGAGCTATTTATGACAAACCCACAGCTAATATCATACTGAATGGGCAAAAACTGGAAAAATTCCCTTTGAAAACTGGCACAAGACAGGGATGCCCTCTCTCACCACTCCTATTCAACATAGTGTTGGAAGTTCTGGCTAGGGCAATCAGGCAAGAGAAAGAAATCAAGGGTATTCAGTTAGGAAAAGAAGAAGTCAAATTGTCCCTGTTTGCAGATGACATGATTGTATATTTAGAAAACCCCATCGTCTCAGCCCAAAATCTTCTTAAGCTGATAAGCAACTTCAGCAAAGTCTCAGGATACAAAATTAATGTGCAAAAATCACAAGCATTCTTATACACCAGTAACAGACAAGCAGAGAGCCAAATCAGGAATGAACTTCCATTCACAATTGCTTCAAAGAGAATAAAATACCTAGGAATCCAACTTACAAGGGATGTAAAGGACCTCTTCCAGGAGAACTACAAACCACTGCTCAGTGAAATCAAAGAGGACACAAACAAATGGAAGAACATACCATGCTCATGGATAGGCAGAATCAATATTGTGAAAATGGCCATACTGCCCAAGGTAATTTATAGATTCAATGCCATCCCCATCAAGCTACCAATGAGTTTCTTCACCGAATTGGAAAAAACTGCTTTAAAGTTCATATGGAACCAAAAAAGAGCCCGTATTGCCAAGACAATCCTAAGTCAAAAGGACAAAGCCGGAGGCGTCACGCTACCTGACTTCAAACTATACTACAAGGCTACAGTAACCAAAACAGCATGGTACTGGTACCAAAACAGAGATATAGACCAATGGAACAGAACGGAGCCTTCAGAAATAATGCCACACATCTACAACCATCTGATATTTGACAAACCTGAGAAAAACAAGAAATGGGGAAAGGATTCCCTATTTAATAAATGGTGCTGGGAAAATTGGCTAGCCATAAGTAGAAAGCTGAAACTGGATCCTTTCCTTACTCCTTATACGAAGATTAATTCAAGATGGATTAGAGACTTAAATGTTAGACCTAATACCATAAAAACCCTAGAAGAAAATCTAGGTAGTACCATTCAGGACATAGGCATGGGCAAGGACTTCATGTCTAAAACACCAAAAGCAACGGCAGCAAAAGCCAAAATTGACAAATGGGATCTCATTAAACTAAAGAGCTTCTGCACAGCAAAAGAAACTACCATCAGAGTGAACAGGCAACCTACAGAATGGGAGAAAATTTTTGCAATCTACTCATCTGACAAAGGGCTCATTTCCAGAATCTACAAAGAAC